>NW_027664248.1:0-1000 GCF_963264785.1 Psittacula echo | reverse complement strand
CATCAAGTCCACCAACAAAACACTAAGGTCATAAATTAAGCTCTAAGTCCACAACTTATACACCAAGTCCACAACTTAGACACCAAGCCCACAACTTAGACACCAAGTCCTCCAAGCAGACATTAAGGTTATAAATGAGCATCTCAGTCCACAACTTAGACACCAAGCACACAACTTAGACACCAAGCCCACAACTTAGACACCAAGCCCACAACTTAGACACCAAGCCCACAACTTAGACACCAAGCCCACAACGTAGACACCAAGGCCACAACCTAGACAACAAGCCCACAACTTAGACACCAAGGCCACAACTTAGACACCAAGCCCACAACTTAGACACCAAGTCCACAACTTAAGGCACCAAATACACAACATAGACACCAAGGTCATAAATTAGCCCCTAATTCCACAACTTAGACAACAAGTACACAACTTAGACACCAAGGTCATAAATTAGCCCCTAATTCCACAACCTAGACACCAAGTCCACAAGGTAGACACCACGTCCTCCAAGCAGACACTAAGGTTATAAAAGCGAATCTCAGTCCACAACAAAGAAACCTAGTCCATAAATTAGACACCAAGTCCTCAATTTATACATCAAGTCCACAACTTACACACCAAGCCCACAACTTAGACACCAAGTCCACAACTTAGACACCAAGCCCACAACTTAGACACCAAGCCCACAACTTAGACACCAAGCCCACAACATAGACACCAAGGCCACAACTTAAACACCAAGGCCACAACTTAGACACCAAGGCCACAACTTAGACAAAAAGCCCACAACTTAAGACACCAAATCCACAACATAGACACCAAGGTCATAAATTAGCCCCTAATTACACGACTTAGACATCAAGTCCTCCAAGCAGACAATAAGGTTATAAATGAGCATCTCAGTCCACAACTTAGACACCAAGACCACAACTTAGACACCAAGGCCACAACTTAGACACCAAGGCCACAACTTAGACACCAAGCCCACAACTTA
>NW_027664249.1:53958-96224 GCF_963264785.1 Psittacula echo | reverse complement strand
CCTCCCCAAAACCCCCATTTCCCCCCCCCAAAACCCCCATTCCCCCCTCCAAAACCCCCATTCCCCCCCCAAAACCCCCATTTCCCTCCCCAAAACCCCCATTTCCCCCCCAAAACCCCCATTCCCCCCCCTTAAAACCCCCATTTCCCCCCCTAAAGAGCACCCCAAAACCCTCCCCCCCCCCTTTCCCCCCCCCCCCAGCCCCACCTCTCCAATGCACTGCACCAGGTTCTCGGTGCTGTACCCCGAGTACGTGGTGCTCTCCACGGCCGGCAGCAGGTACGGGGGGGAGTTACAGATGAGCACGCACACCTTATGGGTCTGGCCTCTATGGGGGGGGGGGGGGGGTGAAGGTGGGATATGGGGGGGGGGGGGGGCACCCCCAAAATCCCCCCTTGGCACCCCAAAAAGCACCCACATTTGCTCCCGCATCTTCTTGAAGTCATCGAAGAGCTGCAGCGCGGTGCTGAGCCCCTCGGCGATGAGGCTGCAGCTCTCGCCGCCCCCCCCCACGAACCTGGGGGGGGGGGGGGGGGTTGGGAGGGTCAGATTCCCCCCCCCCCAGCCCCATATGGGGTCCCTGTACCCCAAAACCAACCCCATTGCCAAGCCCCCCCCCCCCCATATCAATGGGTGTTGCTCCCCCCCCCCCCCCCCATGGATGGGTTTGGGGCTCCACAGCCCAAAATAACCCTGAAGGGTCTCTTCCCCCCCCCCCCCCCCCAAACCATCCCATAATATACATGGGACCCCCCTAACAGCCCAATGGGACGGGGGGGGGCGTTGCACCCCAATTCACCCCATCCCATAGCACCCCCTTATGAGGGGTCCCCCCCTATTCCCCCGCCCAAATGGTTCCTTCCCATGTGGGGCACTCCAGGCTGTTCCTATGGGTTCTGCCCCCCAAACCCCCCCCCAATTCACCCCAAAACCCCCCCAACACCCTGGGGGGAGCCCTTGGAATGTGCCCCCCCCAAATCACCCCTCCATAGCGTGCGTTACCCCCCCATAGCGTGCATTACCCCCCCCATAGCGTGCGTTACCCCCCCCATAGTGTGCATTACCCCCCCCATAGTGTGCATTACCCCCCCATAGTGTGTGTTACCCCCCCATAGCGTGCATTACCCCCCCCATAGCGTGCGTTACCCCCCCCATAGTGTGCATTACCCCCCCCATAGTGTGCATTACCCCCCCATAGTGTGCGTTACCCCGCCATAGCGTGCATTACCCCCCCATAGCGTGCATTACCCCCCCCATAGCGTGCGTTACCCCCCCCATAGTGTGCGTTACCCCCCCCATAGTGTGCGTTACCCCCCCATAGCGTGCGTTACCCCCCCATAGCGTGCGTTACCCCCCATAGCGTGCGTTACCCCCCCATAGTCTGCATTACCCCCCCATAGTGTGCATTACCCCCCCCATAGCGTGCATTACCCCCCCATAGCGTGCATTACCCCCCCCATAGCGTGCATTACCCCCCCCATAGCGTGCGTTACCCCCCCCCATAGCGTGCATTACCCTCCCCATAGCATGCATTAACCCCCCCCATAGCGTGCATTACCCTCCCCATAGCATGCATTAACCCCCCCCATAGTGCGTTACCCCCCCCATAGCGTGCGTTACCCCCCCATAGTGTGCGTTACCCCCCCCCATAGCGTGCATTACCCTCCCCATAGCATGCATTAACCCCCCCCATAGTGCGTTACCCCCCCCATAGCGTGCGTTACCCCCCCATAGCGTGCGTTACCCCCCCCATAGCGTGCATTACCCTCCCCATAGCATGCATTAACCCCCCCCATAGTGCGTTACCCCCCCCCATAGCGTGCGTTACCCCCCCCATAGCGTGCATTACCCTCCCCATAGCATGCATTAACCCCCCCCATAGTGTGTTACCCCTCCCATAGCGTGCGTTACCCCCCTATCCCCATTGGATCCTTGCAGCATCCCCAAACCATTCCCATGCGTTCTGCACCCCAAAACCCCCCCATTTCCCCCCAAAGCCCCTGGGGGGGGGGGGGTCCTGGGGGGGGGGTCTGTGTGTGTGCCCCCCCCCCCCCCTTACTGGATGCTGTCCAGCCAGGTCAGGAACTCATAGGCGCTGCTGGTGGGAGCGTGGCACTGCACATAGGACTCGGGGGCGCAATCCACGGTGTTGAACACCACGAGGCTGTATTGGGTACCCCCGTACTGCAATGGGGGGGGCCACATAAGGATCACCCCCAAAACACAACCCCCCCCCCCCTCCAAGCTCAGGGCACCCCCAAACTCACATCACCCCCAAAGTCGGTCTCAGCTGGAGGCCCCCCATTGAAGTACCTGGAGGAGAAAGGGGGGAGGGGGGGGTCAATGGGGTTTGGGGGGGACCTAAAGGGGTTTGGGGGGGGTTCACAGGTCCTTAAAGGGGGTCAAGGGGGTCCTAAAGGGGTTTGGGGGGGGTTTAGGGGTCCTTAAAGGGGGTTTGAGGGGTTCTAAAGGGGTTTGGGGGGGTTTAGGGGTCCTTAAAGGGGGTTTGTGGGGGTCCTAAAGGGGTTTGGGGGGGTTTAGGGGTCCTTAAAGGGGGTTTGGGGGGGTCCTAAAGGAGTTTGGGGGGGGTTTAGGGGTCCTTAAAGGGGGTTTGTGGGGGTCCTAAAGGGGTTTGGGGGGGTTTAGGGGTCCTTAAAGGGGGTTTGGGGGGTCCTAAAGGGGTTTGGGGGGGGTTTAGGGGTCCTTAAAGGGGGTCAAGGGGGTCCTAAAGGGGTTTGGGGGGGGTTTAGGGGTCCTTAAAGGGGGTTTGGGGGGTTCTAAAGGGGTTTGGGGGGGGTTTAGGGGTCCTTAAAGGGGGTCAATGGGGTTTGGGGGGGGTTTAAGGGTCCTTAAAGGGGGTCAACAGGGTTTGGGGGGGTCCTAAAGGGGTTGGGGGGGGGGTTTAGGGGTCCTTAAAGGGTGTCAATGGGGTTTGGGGGGGTCCTAAAGGGGTTTGGGGGGGGTTTAGGGGTCCTTAAAGGGGGTTTGTGGGGGTCCTAAAGGGGTTTGGGGGGGGTTTGGGGGTCAATGGGGTTTGGGGGGGGTCCTAAAGAGGTTTGGGGGGGGTTTAGGGGTCCTTAAAGGGGGTCAATGGGGTTTGGGGGGGTCCTAAAGGGGTTTGGGGGGGGTTTAGGGGTTCTTAAAGGGGGTCAATGGGGTTTGGGGGGGTCCTAAAGGGGTTTGGGGGGGGGTTAGGGGTCCTTAAAGGGGGTTTGTGGGGGTCCTAAAGGGGTTTGGGGGGGGTTTGGGGGTCAATGGGGTTTGGGGGGGGTCCTAAAGAGGTTTGGGGGGGGTTTAGGGGTCCTTAAAGGGGGTCAATGGGGTTTGGGGGGGTCCTAAAGGGGTTGGGGGGGGGGTTTAGGGGTCCTTAAAGGGTGTCAATGGGGTTTGGGGGGGTCCTAAAGGGGTTTGGGGGGGGGTTAGGGGTCCTTAAAGGGGGTTTGTGGGGGTCCTAAAGGGGTTTGGGGGGGGTTTGGGGGTCAATGGGGTTTGGGGGGGGTCCTAAAGAGGTTTGGGGGGGGTTTAGGGGTCCTTAAAGGGGGTCAATGGGGTTTGGGGGGTCCTAAAGGGGTTTGGGGGGGGTTTAGGGGTTCTTAAAGGGGGCAATGGGGTTTGGGGGGGTCCTAAAGGGGTTTGGGGGGGGTTCACGGGTCCTTAAAGGGGGTTTGTGGGGGTCCTAAAGGGGTTTGGGGGGGGTTTGGGGGTCAATGGGGTTTGGGGGGTCCTAAAGGGGTTTGGGGGGGGTTCACGGGTCCTTAAAGGGGGTTTGGGGGGGTCCTAAAGGGGTTTGGGGGGGGTTTAGGGGTCCTTAAAGGGGGTTTGGGGGGGTTCCTCACTCGATGGCGGGCAGCAGGTAGTGCTTGCGGAGGGACTCGAAGTAGGGCCCGAGGTTGGCGGTGCCCTCGATGACGAACACCACATCGGCCACCATGGCGGGCAACGGCGGCGCGGGGGGGTCCAGCGCCGGCACCACCATCGCCGCGGGGCGGCTACGGGGGGTCAACGGGGATCAATGGGGATCAATGGGGATCAATAGGGATCAATGGGGATCAATGGGGCCCCCCCAAGCGCCTCAACGCGGCCCCGACCCTCCCGGTACCGGTCACCACAGCCGCCGCCGCCCGGAAGTGCTCCCTTTCACGTCCGGTCCCGCACGTGGCCACGGAGCATGCGCGCTCAAAGCCACGCCCCTCCCCGCAGCGTCGCCGTGGTGACGGTGGGTGGGGAGGTGGAGGAGCGCATGCGCGGCTGCTCTGTTGCCGTGGGAACCGCGGGGTCTTCCCGGCGTGCACCGCGGCGGGACATGGCGGCGGCCGGTGGCGGGAGCTGAGCGGCGGCGCGGGGAGGGGGCGAGCGGGCGGGGGAGAGGAGGCGGGGCTTAGGGAGAGGGGCGGGGCCTGCACGGGGCGTGGTCATAGCGGCCGGAGCCTGCGGGCCAATAGGAGCGAGGGGGGGAGTGGTTTATGGGGGCGTGTGTGCGGTAGGGGGCGTGGTCAAGAGGGGCGGGGCTTTTTTTTTTTTCGAGCAGAGGGCGGAGCCAGCGAGCCAATAGCGGTCTCGGTGGGCGTGGCCATGGGTTGGGGGCGGGGCCTGATTTGCATATAGCCGCTTTGCTGGGAGAACCGGTGAGCAAATCAGGAAGGGTGGGGGCGTGGCCAAAGAAGGGGCGTGGCCCGACGGGGGCGTGACCAGAACAGCAGGGAGGGGCCTGAGGCCAACAGCGGCCTAAGGGGGCGTGGCCACGGCTTGGGGGCGGGGCCTCGTGGGCCAATAGCCGCTTTAGGGGGCGTTGCTAGGAGAAACGTTGACCAAATAAGGTGTGAGGGGGCGTGGCCAAAGAAGGGGCGTGGGCTGAGGGCAGCGTCTCATTGGCTGGTGCTGGCGGAGGGGGCGGGGCCATGGCGGAGGGGGGCGGGGCCACGCTGCTGCTGTGCCTGGCCGCGGGCAGTGGGCTGCCGCTGTTCTGCCGCCCGCCCCGCCCCCAGGTGAGGCCCCGCCCCCTCCGACCCCCCCATCACCATTGCCCCCCCATCACCATTGCCCCCCATCACCATTGCCCCCCCATCACCATTGCCCCCATCACCATTGCCCCCCATTACCATTGCCCCCATCACCATTGCCCCCCATTACCATTGCCCCCCATCACCATTGCCCCCCCATCACCATTGCCCCCCCATCACCATTGCCCCCATCACCATTGCCCCCCATCACCATTGCCCCCCCATCACCATTGCCCCCATCACCATTGCCCCCCCATCACCATTGCCCCCATCACCATTGCCCCCCATCACCATTGCCCCCCCATCACCATTGCCCCTATCACCATTGCCCCCCATCACCATTGCCCCCCCATCACCATTGCCCCCATCACCATTGCCCCCCCATCACCATTGCCCCCCATCACCATTGCCCCCCCATCACCATTGCCCCCCCATCACCATTGCCCCCCATCACCATTGCCCCCATCACCATTGCCCCCCATCACCATTGCCCCCCCATCACCATTGCCCCCATCACCATTGCCCCCCATCACCATTGCCCCCCATCACCATTGCCCTCCCATCACCATTGCCCCCCATCACCATTGCCCCCATCACCATTGCCCCTCATCACCATTGCCCCCATCACCATTGCCCCCCATCACCATTGCCCCCCCATCACCATTGCCCCCATCACCATTGCCCCCCATCACCATTGCCCCCCCATCACCATTGCCCCCATCACCATTGCCCCCCATCACCATTGCCCCCCATCACCATTGCCCTCCCATCACCATTGCCCCCCCATCACCATTGCCCCCATCACCATTGCCCCTCATCACCATTGCCCCCCATCACCATTGCCCCCCATCACCATTGCCCCCCATCACCATTGCCCCCATAACCATTGCCCCCCATAACCATTGCCCCCCATTACCATTGCCCCCCATCACCATTGCCCCCCATCACCATTGCCCCCATCACCATTGCCCCCCATCACCATTGCCCCCCCATCACCATTGCCCCCCATCACCATTGCCCCCCCATCACCATTGCCCCCCCATCACCATTGCCCCCATCACCATTGCCCCCCCATCACCATTGCCCCCATCACCATTGCCCCCCATCACCATTGCCCCCCATTACCATTGCCCCCCATCACCATTGCCCCCCATCACCATTGCCCCCCCATCACCATTGCCCCCATCACCATTGCCCCCCATCACCATTGCCCCCATCACCATTGCCCCCCATCACCATTGCCCCCCCATCACCATTGCCCCCCATTACCATTGCCCCCCATCACCATTGCCCCCCCATCACCATTGCCCCCCATCACCATTGCCCCCCCATCACCATTGCCCCCCATCACCATTGCCCCCCATCACCATTGCCCCCCATCACCATTGCCCCCCATCACCATTGCCCCCCATCACCATTGCCCCCCCATTACCGTTGCCCCCCCCGCTCCGCAGCCCCCGTTCCCGCTCATCGGGGCCCTCAATGGCGTCCACATGTTCGGGGCCGGCGCCGGGGTCGGGCTGCGGCGTGCGGAGACCCCCGGGACCCGGCTGCAGTGGGGCGGGGACGGGAGCAGGTCAGGGGCGGGGCTAAGGGAGGGGGCGTGGCCATGGGGGGTGTGGTCAAGGCAGGGGGCGTGGCCATGGGGTTCTGGTCACAAGGGGGGCGGGGGGAGGTGTTTCTAGGGGTCATTGGGGGGCTATGGGGGTGTCATAGGGCAGTGGGAGGGGTTAATGGGGGTCATGGGGGGCTGAGGGTGCACTTGGGGGTCAGTGCCATGGGGCAGCCCCACAAGTGCCCCCCCCCGTTTGTGCCCCCCCCCCCAGCATCACGTTGATTGCGATCAGCTCCGCCCCCGATGCCTCAGGCCCCGCCCTCAAGCGCCTCCTTGACTCCGCCTTCGGTGCCATGGTGAGACCCCCCCTCCCAGTACAGACCAGTATGGACCAGTCCAGCCCAGTGCCCCCCCGCCCTATCCCAGTGCTCCCAGTTCATCCCAGTCCATCCCAGTGCTCCCAGTTCATCCCAGTCCATCCCAGTGCTCCCAGTCCATCCCAGTGCTCCCAGTTCATCCCAGTCCATCCCAGTGCTCCCAGTCCATCCCAGTGCTCCCAGTTCATCCCAGTCCATCCCAGTGCTCCCAGTCCATCCCAGTCCATCCCAGTGCTCCCAGTTCATCCCAGTGCTCCCAGTCCATCCCAGTCCATCCCAGTCCATCCCAGTGCTCCCAGTTCATCCCAGTGCTCCCAGTCCATCCCAGTCCATCCCAGTGCTCCCAGTCCATCCCAGTCCATCCCAGTCCATCCCAGTGCTCCCAGTTCACCTCAGTTCCACAGGTGCTGGTGCTGGGCCTGGATGAACTGGTTCCCATTCGCAACGTGGAGCGGCTCAAACGGGACCTGAGGGTATGGAGGGGGGGCAATGGGTGTCAGAGGGCTTCAATGGGGATCAATGGGGGTCAATGGGGATCAATGGGGGTCAATGGTGTCAATGGGGGTCAATGGGGGTCAATGGGACTCAATGGGACTCAATGGGGGTCAATGGGGTCAATGGGGTCAATGGGCGTCAATGGGGATCAATGGTGTCAATGGGACTCAATGGGACTCCATGGGGGTCAATGGGGTCAATGGGGGGCAATGGGGGTCAATGGTGTCAATGGGGGTCAATGGGGGTCAATGGTGTCAATGGGGGTCAATGGGGGTCAATGGGACTCAATGGGACTCAATGGGGGTCAATGGGGTCAATGGGCGTCAATGGGGATCAATGGTGTCAATGGGACTCAATGGGACTCAATGGGGGTCAATGGGGTCAATGGGCGTCAATGGGGATCAATGGTGTCAATGGGACTCAATGGGACTCAATGGGGGTCAATGGGGTCAATGGGGGTCAATGGGGGTCAATGGGGGTCAATGGTGTCAATGGGGGTCAATGGGGGTCAATGGTGTCAATGGGGGTCAATGGGACTCAATGGGACTCAATGGGACTCAATGGGGGTCAATGGGGTCAATGGGCGTCAATGGGGATCAATGGTGTCAATGGGACTCAATGGGACTCAATGGGGGTCAATGGGGTCAATGGGGGTCAATGGGGGTCAATGGGGATCAATGGTGTCAATGGGACTTAATGGGACTCAATGGGGGTCAATGGGGATCAATGGTGTCAATGGGACTCAATGGGACTCAATGGGGGTCAATGGGACTCAATGGGGGTCAATGGGGGTCAATGGTGTCAATGGGGGTCAATGGGGGTCAATGGGGGTCAATGGTGTCAATGGGGATCAGTGGGGGTCAATGGGGGTCAATGGGGGTCAATGGTGTCAATGGGAGTCAATGGGGGTCAGTGGTGTCAATGGGGGTCAATGGTGTCAATGGGGATCAATGGGGGTCAATGGTGCCAATGGGGGTCAGTGGTGTCAAGGGGGATCAATGGGGGTCAATGGTGTCAATGGGTGTCAATGGGGGTCAGTGGGGATCAATGGTGTCAAAGGGGATCAATGGGGATCAATGGGGGTCAATGGGGGTCAATGGGGATCAATGGGGGTCAATGGTGTCAATGAAGATCAATGGGGGTCAATGGGGGTCAATGGGGTCATTGGAGGTCAATGGTGTCAATGGGGATCAATGGGGGTCAATGGGGGTCAATGGGGGTCAATGGGGGTTCATTCCGTGTCCCCCAGAGCTGTTTCGTGCTATTGGACGCGCTGCTGAGCCCCGGGGGGGGGCTGGGGCTGGGACCCCCCAGCTGGCCCCTCCCCCCCGGACCCACCCGCAACCTCCTGCAGGTCAGAACCCCCCCAAATCCCCCCCAAACCCCCATTGAACCCCAGTGCCCCACTTGTCCCCATTGCCCCCCATTACCCCATTGCCCCCCATTGCCCCCATTCCCCTCCATTCCCCCATTCCCCCCATTCCCCCATTGCCCCAATCCTCCCATTGCCCCCATTCCCCCATTGCCCCCATTGCCCCCATTGCCCCCATTCCCCCACTCTCCCCCTTGCCCCCATTCCCCCATTGCCCCCATTGCCCCCATTCCCCCCATTGCCCCCATTGCCCCCATTGCCCCCATTCCCCCCATTGCCCCCATTCCCCCCATTGCCCCCATTGCCCCCATTGCCCCCATTCTCCCCATTGCCCCCATTCTCCCCATTGCTCCCATTGCCCCCATTGCCCCCATTCCCCCCATTGCCCCCATTGCCCCCCATTGCCCCCATTGCCCCCATTGCCCCCATTGCCCCCATTCTCCCCATTGCCCCCATTGCCCCCATTGCCCCCATTGCCCCCATTCCCCCCATTGCCCCCATTGCCCCCATTGCCCCCATTCCCCCCATTGCCCCCATTGCCCCCATTCCCCCCATTGCCCCCATTCCCCCCATTGCCCCCATTCTCCCCATTGCCCCCATTGCCCCCATTGCCCCTATTCTCCCCATTGCCCCCATTGCCCCCATTCCCCCCATTGCCCCCATTCTCCCCATTGCCCCCATTGCCCCCATTCCCCCCATTGCCCCCATTCTCCCCATTGCCCCCATTGCCCCCATTCCCCCCATTGCCCCCATTGCCCCCATTCCCCCCATTGCCCCCATTCTCCCCATTGCCCCCATTCCCCCCATTGCCCCCATTGCCCCCATTGCCCCCATTGCCCCCATTCTCCCCATTGCCCCCATTGCCCCCATTCCTCCCATTGCCCCCATTCTCCCCATTGCCCCCATTGCCCCCATTCCCCCCATTGCCCCCATTGCCCCCATTCTCCCCATTGCCCCCATTGCCCCCATTGCCCCCATTGCCCCCATTCTCCCCATTGCCCCCATTGCCCCCATTCCCCCCATTGCCCCCATTCTCCCCATTGCCCCCATTGCCCCCATTGCCCCCATTCCCCCCATTGCCCCCATTGCCCCCATTGCCCCCATTCTCCCCATTGCCCCCATTCCCCCCATTGCCCCCATTCCCCCCATTGCCCCCATTCTCCCCATTGCCCCCATTCCCCCATTCCCCCCATTGCCCCCATTCCCCCCATTGCCCCCATTCCCCCCATTGCCCCCATTCTCCCCATTGCCCCCATTCCCCCCATTGCCCCCATTCCCCCCATTGCCCCCATTCTCCCCATTGCCCCCATTGCCCCCATTCTCCCCATTGCCCCCATTGCCCCCATTCTCCCCATTGCCCCCATTGCCCCCATTCCCCCCATTGCCCCCATTGCCCCCATTCTCCCCATTGCCCCCATTGCCCCCATTCCCCCCATTGCCCCCATTCTCCCCATTGTCCCCATTGCCCCCATTCCCCCCATTGCCCCCATTCTCCCCATTGCCCCCATTGCCCCCATTGCCCCCATTCCCCCCATTGCCCCCATTGCCCCCATTGCCCCCATTCTCCCCATTGCCCCCATTCCCCCCATTGCCCCCATTCCCCCCATTGCCCCCATTCTCCCCATTGCCCCCATTCCCCCATTCCCCCCATTGCCCCCATTCCCCCCATTGCCCCCATTCCCCCCATTGCCCCCATTCTCCCCATTGCCCCCATTGCCCCCATTCCCCCCATTGACCCCCATTGCCCCCCAGGACTCTCTGGACGCCTTCGCTGCCGCCGCGGGCACGCACTGGGGGTGCCTGGTGGGGGCGGGGCGGGTGCGCGCCTCCACCCGCCGCTGGGGGGCGCTGCCGAGCGCCGAGCGCGCGCTGCTGGCGGCGCTGCTGCGGCGGGGGGCGGGGCCAGGGGAGGAGGCCACGCCCACCGCGGCCGCACGTGACCTGCCCGTGTACCTGCCCCAGAGCAGCCCCACGGTGAGCGACACCCCTGCCCCATAACTGACCCCAAAGTGACCCCGAAGTGACCCCCCTGCCCCATAACTGACCCCAAAGTGACCCCGAAGTGACCCCCCTGCCCCATAACTGACCCCAAAGTGACCCCAAAGTGACCCCCCTGCCCCATAACTGACCCCAAAGTGACCCCGAAGTGACCCCCCTGCCCCATAACTGACCCCAAAGTGACCCCGAAGTGACCCCCCTGCCCCATAACTGACCACAAAGTGACCCCAAAGTGACCCCCCTGCCCCATAACTGACCCCAAAGTGACCCCAAAGTGACCCCCCTGCCCCATAAACTGACCCCAAAGTGACCCCAAAGTGACCCCCCTGCCCCATAACTGACCCCAAAGTGACCCCAAAGTGACCCCCCTGCCCCATAACTGACCACAAAGTGACCCCAAAGTGACCCCCCTGCCCCATAACTGACCCCAAAGTGACCTCCCCCGCCCCATAATTGACCCCAAAGTGACCCCAAAGTGACCCCCCTGCCCCATAACTGACCCCAAAGTGACCCCCCTGCCCTATAACTGACCCCAAAGTGACCTCCCCCGCCCCATAACTGACCCCAAAGTGACCCCAAAGTGACCCCCCTGCCCCATAACTGACCCCAAAGTGACCCCAAAGTGACCCCCCTGCCCCATAACTGACCCCAAAGTGACCCCGAAGTGACCCCCCTGCCCTATAACTGACCCCAAAGTGACCTCCCCCGCCCCATAACTGACCCCAAAGTGACCCCCCTGCCCCATAACTGACCCCAAAGTGACCCCAAAGTGACCCCCCTGCCCTATAACTGACCCTAAAGTGACCCCCCTGCCCTATAACTGACCCCAAAGTGATCCCCCCTGCCCCATAACTGACCCCAAAGTGACCCCAAAGTGACCCCCGTGCCCCATAACTGACCCTAAAGTGACCTCCCCTGCCCTATAACTGACCCTAAAGTGACCCCCTGCCCCATAACTGACCCCAAAGTGACCCCCCCTCCCCCATAACTGACCCTAAAGTGACCCCCCCGCCCCATAACTGACCCCAAAGTGACCCCAAAGTGACCCCCCTGCCCCATAACTGACCCCAAAGTGACCCCAAAGTGACCCCCCTGCCCCATAACTGACCCCAAAGTGACCCCAAAGTGACCCCCCTGCCCCATAACTGACCCCAAAGTGACCCCGAAGTGACCCCCCTGCCCTATAACTGACCCCAAAGTGACCTCCCCCGCCCCATAACTGACCCCAAAGTGACCCCCCTGCCCCATAACTGACCCCAAAGTGACCCCAAAGTGACCCCCCTGCCCTATAACTGACCCTAAAGTGACCCCCCTGCCCTATAACTGACCCCAAAGTGACCCCCCCTGCCCCATAACTGACCCCAAAGTGACCCCGAAGTGACCCCCGTGCCCCATAACTGACCCTAAAGTGACCTCCCCTGCCCTATAACTGACCCTAAAGTGACCCCCTGCCCCATAACTGACCCCAAAGTGACCCCCCCTCCCCCATAACTGACCCCAAAGTGACCCCCCCGCCCCATAAATGACCCCAAAGTGAACCCAGAGTGACCCCAAAGTGACCCCCCAGCCCCATAACTGACCTCTCAGTGACCCTTCAGCCACATGACCCCCCCCATTGACCCCCATTGTCCCCGCAGGTCCCGCACCGGCTCCTGGTGCTGGGGCTGGTGGGGGGGGCTGCGGTGGCGCTGCTCTGTGGGCCCCGCCCCCCCCTGCAGCACGTGATCACCCAGGTGGGGGGAGGGGCTGAGGGGGGAGGGGTTGAGGGGGGAGGGGCTGAGGGGGGAGGGGCTGAGGGGGGAGGGGCTGAGGGGGGAGGGGCTGAGGGGAGGGGTTGAGGGGGGAGGGGTTGAGGGGGAGCGGTTGAGGGGGAGGGGCTGAGGGGGAGGGGTTGAGGGGGAGGGGCTGAGGGGGGAGGGGCTGAGGGGGGAGGGGCTGAGGGGGAGTGGCTGAGGGGGGAGGGGCTGAGGGAGGAGGGGCTGAGGGGGGAGGGGTTGAGGGGGGAGGGGCTGAGGGGGGAGGGGTTGAGGGGGGAGGGGTTGAGGGGGAGGGGCTGAGGGGGAGGGGTTGAGGGGGGAGGGGCTGAGGGGGGAGGGGTTGAGGGGGGAGGGGTTGAGGGGGGAGGGGTTGAGGGGGGAGGGGCTGAGGGGGAGGGGTTAAGGGGGGAGGGGCTGAGGGGGGAGGGGTTGAGGGAGGAGGGGTTGAGGGGGAGGGGTTGAGGGGGGAGGGGTTGAGGGGGGAGGGGTTTGAGGGGGAGGGGCTGAGGGGGGAGGGGTTGAGGGGGGAGGGGTTGAGGGGGGAGGGGCCCCTGTGACCCCCATTGACCCCGCCCCTCCCCCCCCCAGCTCGTGCCCCGGTTCTGGGGGCCCGGTCTCGGAGCAGCTCCGGGGCTGCGGGAGGGGCCCCCCCGCGCCCCCCCCCCCGCGGGGTCTTGGCGTGAGTGGGGGAGGGGAAGGACCCAAATGTGTGGGGTTGGGACCCACTGGGGGGGATGGACCCAAATGTGTGGGGCTGGGACCCACTGGGGGGGGATGGACCCAAATGTGTGGGGCTGGGACCCATTGGGGGGGGATGGACCCAAATGTGTGGGGCTGGGACCCATTGGGGGGGGATGGACCCAAATGTGTGGGGCTGGGACCCATTGGGGGGGATGGACTCAAATGTGTGGGGCTGGGACCCATTGGGGGGGGATGGACCCAATTGTGTGGGGCTGGGACCCACTGGGGGGGATGGACCCAATTGTGTGGGGCTGGGACCCATTGGGGGGGGATGGACCCAAATGTGTGGGGCTGGGACCCACTGGGGGGGGATGGACCCAATTGTGTGGGGCTGGGACCCACTGGGGGGGATGGACCCAATTGTGTGGGGCTGGGACCCATTGGGGGGGGATGGACCCAATTGTGTGGGGCTGGGACCCATTGGGGGGGGATGGACTCAAATGTGTGGGGCTGGGACCCACTGGGGGGGGATGGACCCAAATGTGTGGGGCTGGGACCCACTGGGGGGGGATGGGGCTCTGAACCCCCCGTGATGGGGGTTGGGGGGTTCCAACCCTCCCCCCCCCCCAGGTACCTCCTCGTTCACCGCCAGCAGGGCTGGAGCCAGAGCAGCGTCAGCCGGGGGGGGACACAGGGTACGGGACCCCCAACCAGAGCCATTGATCCCCATTGATCCCCATTGACCCCCATTGACCCCCATTGACACCATTGATCCCCATTGACCCCCATTGATCCCCATTGACCCCCATTGAGCCCATTGATCTGCATTGATCCCCATGGAGCCCATTGAGCCCCATTGACCCCCATTGAGCCCCATTGATCTGCATTGATCCCCATTGACCCCATTGAGCCCCATTGACCCCCATTGAGCCCCATTGATCTGCATTGATCCCCATTGAGCCCATTGAGCCCCATTGACCCCCATTGATCCCATTGACCCCCATTGATCCCCATTGATCCCATTGACCCCATTGACCCCCATTGAACGCCATTGATCCCCATTGATCCCCATTGAACCCTATTTACCCCCATTGATCCCATTGAACCCCATTGACCCCCATTGACCCCATTGAACCCCACTGAACCCCATTGATCCCCATTGACCCCCATGGATCCCCATTGACTCCCATTGAACCCCATTGATCCCCACTGAACCCCATTGATCCCATTGAGCCCCATTGACACCCATGGATCCCCATTGCCCCCCAGCCGGGGTCCTGCCCCCCCAGCGCCGTGGGGCCGCCCTCCGGCACCTCTATGCACTGATGGCCCCCAAATACTGCCCCGAGGAGGGGGCGCCCCCTCCAGGTGAGGGAGGGGGCACTTGGGGGTCTGGGGGGGTCAGTTATGGGGCTGGGGGGGTCACTGAGGGGTCTGAGTGGGACCCATTGGGGGGCTGGACCCACATGTGTGGGGCTGGGACCCATTGGGGGGCATGGACCCACATGTGTGGGGCTGGGACCCATTGGGGGGGATGGACCCACATGTGTGGGGCTGGGACCCATTGGGGGGCATGGACCCACGTGTGGGGCTGGGACCCATTGGGGGGGATGGACCCACATGTGTGGGGCTGGGACCCATTGGGGGGCATGGACCCACATGTTTGGGGCTGGGACCCATTGGGGGGGATGGACCCACATGTGTGGGGCTGGGACCCATTGGGGGGGGATGGACCCAAATGTGTGGGGCTGGGACCCACTGGGGGGGGATGGACCCAAATGTGTGGGGCTGGGACCCATTGGGGGGGGATGGACCCAAATGTGTGGGGCTGGGACCCATTGGGGGGGATGGACCCAAATGTGTGGGGCTGGGACCCATTGGGGGGGGATGGACCCAAATGTGTGGGGCTGGGACCCATTGGGGGGGGATGGACCCACATGTGTGGGGCTGGGACCCATTGGGGGGCATGGACCCAAATGTGTGGGGCTGGGACCCACTGGGGGGGGATGGACCCAAATGTGTGGGGCTGGGACCCATTGGGGGGCATGGACCCAAATGTGTGGGGCTGGGACCCATTGGGGGGGGATGGACCCAAATGTGTGGGGCTGGGACCCATTGGGGGGGGATGGACCCACATGTTTGGGGCTGGGACCCATTGGGGGGGGATGGACCCAAATGTGTGGGGCTGGGACCCACTGGGGGGGGATGGACCCAAATGTGTGGGGCTGGGACCCACTTGTGGGTCCTGCCCGCAGGGCCCCCCCCCGCGCTGTGCTACGCTTCGCTGCCGACCCACACGGGGCTGGTGGTTGTGGGGCCGGGGCTGGTGCTGGTGCTGCTGCTGCCCCCCCGCGCCCCACGGCAGCGCCTGCACCCGCTGGGCCTCAGCTGCCTGCGCGCCCTGAGCCGCGGCTGCGACCCCCAAGTGTGAGCCTGCCCCACGGCTGGGACCCACGGCTGGGACCCACGGCTGGGACCCATAACTGGGACCCATAACTGGGACCCACACCTGGGACCCACAACTGGGACCCATAACTGGGACCCACAGCTGGGACCCACGGCTGGGACCCACACCTGGGACCCATAACTGGGACCTGTACATGTACAATAAATGTGTTGGCTCAGATGGAGAGGCCTGGGGGGCTCTATGGGGCAGGGGGGCTCTATGGGGCAGGGGGCTCTATGGGGCAGCTTTGGGGCTCTATGGGGCAGGGGAGGGTCCATAGATGGGGCTCTGGATGCCCATGGATGGGGGGCACCCATGGGGTGGGGGGGGGTATCCAGGCATGAAGGGGTCTATTATAGGGGGGGTCCCCATTGGGTGCCCCCCCAATAAAGGGGGGGCTGCAATGGAGTCAATGGGGGTTTATTATGGGGGGGCCCCATTATAAAGGGGGGGTCCCCATTGGGTGCCCCCCCAATAAAGGTGGGGTTGCAATGGAGTCAATGGGGGTTTATTATGGGGGGGTCCCCATTATAAAGGGGGGTCCCCATTGGGTGCCCCCCCCAATAAAGGTGGGGTTGCAATGGGGTCAATGGGGGTTTATTATGGGGGGGTCCCCATTATAAAGGGGGGTCCCATTGGGTGCCCCCCCCAATAAAGGGGGGGTTGCAATGGAGTCAATGCGGGTTTATTATGGGGGGTCCCCATTATAAAGGGGGGTCCCATTGGGTGCCCCCCCCAATAAAGGGGGGGTTGCAATGGAGTCAATGCGGGTTTATTATGGGGGGTCCCCATTATAAAGGGGGGGTCCCCATTGGGGGGGTTCAGTCGAAGGGGGGGGGGCAGCGCAGCAGCTTCTCGGGGGGGCTGGGGGGGGCCCAAGGGGGGGAGGGGCAGGAGCTGGGCCCCTCCCCCTTCAGCTGTGGGAGAGAAAAAGGGGGGAGCCCCCCCCCATTGAGCCCCATTGAGCCCCCCCAGCCCCATTGATCCCCATTGACCCCCCAGCCCCATTGATCCCCATTAAACACCATTGAGCCCCATCGACCCCCCAGCTCCATTGCCCCCCATTGAAGCCCATTGCCCCCCATTGATCCCCATTGCCCATTGCCCCCCATGGATCCCCATTGATCCCCACTGCCCCCCATTGCCCCCCATTGCTCCCCATTGCCCATTGCCCCCCATTGCCCCCCTTTGATCCCCATTGCCCCCCTTTGATCCCCATTGACCCCCATTGCTCCCCATTGTCCCCCATTGCTCCCCATTGCTCCCCATTGCCCCCCGTTGCCCCCCATTGCTCCCCTTTGCCCCCCATTGCTCCCCATGGCCCTCATTGCCCCCCATTGCCCCCCATTGCCCCCGTACCGGGCTGAAGGAGTCGGGGGGCCCCGGGGCTGCCCCCCCCCTCCGGCGGCGCCTCTTGGGGGGCTCCGGGGGGGGGCTGGGGGGCGCGGGGGGGGGGTTGGGGGGCGGCTCCTTCTCGGGGGGCTCGTTCTCAGCATTGCCGGGGGTGGGGGCGTCCGTGGGGCTGCCCTCGTCCTGGGGGGCAGCGGGGGGGTTAGGGGGCGCCATGGGGCGCTATGGGGCTCTATGGGGTCTCTATGGGTCTCTATAGGCTCTATGGGGCTCTATGGTCTCTATAGGCTCTATGGTCTCTATGGGTCTCTATGGGGCTCTATGGGGTCTCTATCGATCTCTATAGGCTCTATGGGGCTCTACGGTCTCTATGGGTCTCTATGGGCTCTATGGGGTCTCTATGGGTCTCTATGCGTCTCTATGGGCTCTATGGGGCTCTATGCGTCTCTATGGGTCTCTCTCTATGGGTCTCTATGGTCTCTATGGGCTCTATGGGTCTCTATGGTCTCTATGGGTCTCTATGGTCTCTATGGGGCTCTATGGGGCTCTATGGGCTCTATGGGGCTCTATGGGCTCTATGGGCTCTATGGGACTCTATGGGTCTCTATGGGCTCTATGGGCTCTATGGGGCTCTATGGGGCTCTATGGGTCTCTATGGGCTCTATGGGCTCTACGGGGATCTATGGGTCTCTATGGGCTCTATGGGATCTATGGCCTCTATGGGGCTCTATGGTCTCTATGGGTCTCTATGGTCTCTATGGTCTCTATGGTCTCTATGGGTCTCTATGCGTCTCTATGGGTCTCTATGGTCTCTATGGGTCTCTATGCGTCTCTATGGGTCTCTGGGTCTCTATGGGCTCTATGGGCTCTATGGTCTCTATGGGTCTCTATGGGTCTCTATGGTCTCTATGGGTCTCTATGGTCTCTATGCGTCTCTATGGGTCTCTCTCTATGGGTCTCTATGGTCTCTATGGGCTCTATGGGTCTCTATGGTCTCTATGGGTCTCTATGGTCTCTATGGGTCTCTATGGGTCTCTATGGTCTCTATGGGTCTCGTCTCTATGGGTCTCTATGGGTCTCTATGGTCTCTATGGGTCTCTATGGTCTCTATGGTCTCTATGGTCTCTATGGTCTCTATGGGTCTCTATGGTCTCTATGGGTCCCTATGGGTCTCTATGGGTCTCTATGGTCTCTATGGGTCTCTATGGTCTCTATGGGCTCTATGGGTCTCTATGGTCTCTATGGGTCTCTATGGTCTCTATGGTCTCTATGGGTCTCTATGGTCTCTATGGGTCCCTATGGGTCTCTATGGGTCCCCATGGGTCCCAGCCCCACCTGCAGCAGCACTGTGAGCTGCCCCTGCCGGAAGCCGTCCCCGTACGAGTCCAGGACCTTCATGAGGAACCTGCAGGGGGCGCCGTCAGCGACCGCGGTGGGCGTGGCCACGGGAGGCGGTGGGCGTGGCCACGGGAGGCGGTGGGCGTGGCCCCGCCCCGGCCCCGCCCCCCTCTCACCTGCGCTCGCGCTGCAGGCGCCGCGTGACCTGTGTGACCCGGCGGAGGCGCGACAGCGACCAATCATTGACCTGCGGGGGCGGGGCTTGAAGGGGGCGGGGCTTGGAGGGGAGGCAGGGTGGGGGTCCCTGGGGGCGTGGCCTGGAGCAGGGGGCGGAGCCAAGCCTCCCATCCCGGGCCATAGGGGAGCGATTGGGATCTCAAAGGGGAGGAGCTTGGGCTGAAGGGGGCGTGGCCGAAGGGGAAAGGGGGCGCGGCAGGGATAAGGGGGTGGAGCCAACCCTCCCGTCCCATCCAATGGGGGGCGACAGGACCTCAAAGGGGGCGGAGCTTGGGCTTAAGGGGGCGTGTCCAAAGGGGAAGGGGGCGTGGCCATTGTGAGGGGCGTGGCCAAAGGGTAAAGGGGCACTGCATGGGTAAGGGGGCGGAGCCAACCCTCCTGTCCCAGCCAATGGGGGAGCGATTGGGATCTCAACGGGGGTGGAGCTTGGGCTGAAGGGGGCGTGGCCAAACGGTAAAAGGGGGCGCTGCATGGATAAGGGGGCGGAGCCAACCCTCTCATCCGACCCAATGGGGGGGGGGGCCCCATCAGGACCTGAAAGGGGGCGGTGCTTGGGCTGAAGGGGGCGTGTCCAAAGGGGGCGTGTCCTCACCTGCTCGATCTCCCGCACTCTCCTGCCCAGCGCCTGCAGCTTCCTCTGCTCCAGGTCCCGGCGGCGCCGCGCGGCCTCGGCCTCTTCCTCCCCCCCCCCCCCCTCCTCCTCCTCCTCCTCCTCCTCCTCCTCTTCCTCGCCCTCTCCCCCCCCGGCGCCGGCCCCCCCCGCTCTGGCCCCGCCCCCTCGGCGAGGCCCCGCCCCCAGCCCCGCCCCCTCGAACTCCACCTCCAGGATGTGGCCCCCGAAGAGCGGGGGCAGGGCCAGCTCCGAGCCCGGCGCCGAGAACTCCTCGAAGGCCACGTCCGCCATGGGGCTGGGGGGGACGGACCCACTGAGACCCATAGAAACCATGAGAGCCCCATAGAGACCCCTTATAGCCCCATAGAGACCCCTTATAGCCCCATGGAGACCCCTTATAGCCCCATAGAGACCCCTTATAGCCCCATAGAGTCCTGTTATAGTCCCATAGAGTCCTGTTATAGCCCCATAGAGACCCCTTATAGCCCCATAGAGACCCCTTATAGCCCCATAGAGACCCATTATAGCCCCATAGAGACCCATTATAGCCCCATAGAGTCCTGTTATAGCCCCATAGAGTCCTGTTATAGCCCCATAGAGACCCATTATAGCCCCATAGAGACCCATTATAGCCCCATAGAGTCCTGTTATAGCCCCATAGAGTCCTGTTATAGCCCCATAGAGACCCATTATAGCCCCATAGAGACCCATTATAGCCCCATAGAGACCCATTATAGCCCCATAGAGTCCTGTTATAGTCCCATAGAGTCCTGTTATAGCCCCATAGAGTCCTGTTATAGCCCCATAGAGACCCATTATAGCCCCCTAGAGCCCATTACAACCCCATAAAGACCCATTATAGCCCCATAGAGACCCATTATAGCCCCATAGAACCCATGAAAGCCCTATAGAGCCCCATTATAGTCCCATAGAGCCCCATTATAGCCCCATAGACCCCCATTACCCCCCATAGACCCCCATTACCCCCCATAGGCCCCCATTATCCCCTATAGGCCCCCACTGACCCCCATAGGCCCCCATTACCCCCCATAGGCCCCCATTACCTCCCCATAGGCCCCCATAGGCCCCCATTATCCCCTATAGGCCCCCACTGACCCCCATAGGCCCCCATTACCCCCCATAGACCCCCATTATCCCCTATAGGCCCCCACTGACCCCCATAGGCCCCCATTATCCCCTATAGGCCCCCATTACCCCCCATAGGCCCCCATTACCCCCCATAGGCCCCCATTATCCCCTATAGGCCCCCACTGACCCCCATAGGCCCCCATTACCCCCCATAGACCCCCATTACCCCCCATAGGCCCCCATTACCCCCAATAGGCCCCCATTACCCCCCATAGGCCCCCATTGCCCCCCCGCGCCCACCCGCTGCTGACGTCACTCGCTGCGACCACCGGCGGGGCGCGGGCAGCGGCGGCTCCGCGCTGGCGGGGGGGGGGGGGGGGGGGTGGGTGCTGGGCCTCGGCGCGCGGCGATGACGTCACCCGCGGGCGCCCGGAGGGGCGGGGCTGGCGGCGAGGCCGGAAGTGGCGTCACTGAGCGAGCGCCTCCCCCCGGGGCAGGAAGTGACGTCAGTGGCGGCGCGACGGTGCTGGTAGGAGCGGGAGTGTGAGGTAATGGGGCCTATGGGGCGGCTGTGGGGCACAGAGATCAGTTATGGGGCCTATAGGGCGGCTATGGGGCAGCTATGGGGTATAGAGATCAGTTATGGGGCGGCTATGGGGCACAGAGATCAGTTATGGGGCCTATGGGGCGGCTATGGGGTATAGAGATCAGTTATGGGGCCTATGGGGCGGCTATGGGGCACAGAGATCAGTTATGGGGCCTATGGGGCGGCTATGGGGCAGCTATGGGGCACAGAGATCAGTTATGGGGCAGCAATGGGGCACAGAGATCAGTTATGGGGCGGCTATGGGGTATAGAGATCAGTTATGGGGCGGCTATGGGGTGTAGAGATCAGTTATGGGGCCTATGGGGTGGCTATGGGGCAGCTATGGGGTACAGAGATCAGTTATGGGGCGGCTATGGGGTATAGAGATCAGTTATGGGGCAGCAATGGGGCACAGAGATCAGTTATGGGGCGGCTATGGGGTATAGAGATCAGTTATGGGGCCTATGGGGCGGCTATAGGGCGGCTATGGGGCACAGAGATCAGTTATGGGGCGGCTATGGGGTGTAGAGATCAGTTATGGGGCCTATGGGGTGTCTATGGGGCGTCTATGGGGCAGCTATGGGGTGTAGAGATCAGTTATGGGGTGGTTATGGGGTACAGAGATCAGTTATGGGGCCTGTGGGCTGTAGAGATCAGTTATGGGGCAGCTGTAGGACAAAGGTATCAGCTATGGGACAGAGTCATCAGTTATGGGTCTACTCTGTGGTCCTATGGGTCTGCTATGGGTCCCTATGGTCTCTATGGGTCTCTATGGTGCTTATTGTCTCTATGGTCCCTATGTGTCTCTATGGTCTCTATGGATGCCTATGGGTTCCTATAGATCCCTATGGGTCTCTATGTGTCTCTATGGATCTCTATGGGTTGCTATGGTCCCTATGGGTCCCTGTGGGTCCCTATGGGTCTCTATGGGTCTGTATGTCTCTTTATGGGTCTCTGTGTCTCGCTATGGGTCCCTATGGTCCCTATGTCTCTCTATGGGTCTTTCTATGGGTCCCTGTGGGTCTCTATGGGTCCCTATGGGTCTCTCTATGGGTCCCTATGGGTCCCTGTGGGTCTCTATGGGTCCCTATGGGTCTCTCTATGGGTCCCTATGGGTCTCTCCATGGGTCCCTATGGGTCTCTCCATGGGTCCCTATGGGTCTCTATGGGTCCCTATGGTCCCTATGGGTCTCTCTATGGGTCCCTATGGGTCTCTCCATGGGTCCGTATGGGTCTGTATGGGTCCCTATGGTCCCTATGGGTCTCTCTATGGGTCCCTATGGGTCTCTCTATGGGTCCCTATGGGTCTCTATGGGTCCCTATGGGTCCCTATGGGTCTCTCTATGGGTCCCTATAGGTGTCTCTATGGGTCCCTATGGGTCCCTATGGGTCTCTCTATGGGTCCCTATGGGTCCCTATGGGTCCCTATGGGTCTCCATGGGTGCCCACGGCCCCTGTGCCCCCCCCAGGCCATGTCTCTCGCGGACGAGCTCCTGGCGGACCTGGAGGAGGCGGCGGAGGAGGAGGAGGAGGGGGGCGGGGCCGAGGGGGAGGAGCCGCCCATCGAGGAGGTCCGGGAAGAGCCGCCCCCCCCCGGCGCCGAGTCCGTGCGCAGCATCGCCAAGCTGGGGGACAGCCGCGCGGTCAGCGGAGGGGGGCGCCGGAACAGCCGCGGGGCGGGGCCGGACCGGGCCAAAGCGGGGAGTGCGGGGGGGGGGGGTGGAAGGGTCCAAATGGATGGGGGGGGGGAGGCACAAAATGGGCTTAAAATGGGGGGGGGAAAGGAGGCGAAAAATGGGGGTAAAGAGGCGAAAAATGGGGGTAAAGAGGCGAAAAATGGGGGTAAAGAGGCGAAAAATGGGGGTAAAGAGGAGAAAAATGGGGTGGGGGGAGCACGAAATGGGTAAAGAGGCCCAAAATGGGGGAAAAGAGGCAAAAAATGGGGGTAAAGAGGAGAAAAATGGGGTGGGGGGAGCCCGAAATGGGTAAAGAGGCCCAAAATGGGGGAAAAGAGGCAAAAAATGGGGGTAAAGAGGCGAAAAATGGGGGAAAAGAGGCGAAAAATGGGGGTAAAGAGGAGAAAAATGGGGTGGGGGAGCCCAAAATGGGTTAAAGAGGCCCAAAATGGGGGGTGGGGACCCCATAATGGGATGGAAAAGCCCAAAATGGGGGTAAAGAGCCCCAAAATGGAGTGGGGTTCCCCAAAATGGGATGGAACAGCCCAAAATGGGGTGGGGGGGCACCATAATGGGGGTAAAGAGGCCCAAAATGGGGGTGGGGGGACCCAAAAATGGGTTAAAGAGGCCCAAAATGGGGTGGGGGGCCCCTATAATGGGATGGAACAGCCCAAAATGGGGTGGTGGGGACCCCATAATGGGGGTAAAGAGGCACAAAATGGGGTTGGGGGACCCCATAATGGGATGGAACCGCCTAAAATGGGGTGGAGGGACCCCATAATGGGGGTAAAGAGGCACAAAATGGGGGTAAAGAGGCACAAAATGGGGGTAAAGAGCCCCAAAATGGGGTTAGGGGGACCCCATAATGGGATGGAACGGCCCAAAATGGGGTGGGGGGACCCCAAAATGGGTTAAAGAGGCCCAAAATGGGGGTAAAGAGCCCCAAAATGGGGTGGGGGGACCCTATAATGGGATGGAACGGCCCAAAGTGATGCTGGGGGGAGCCCAGCATGGGCGATACCAATCCTGGAATGGGGGGAGGGGCTTGAAATGGGGGGGACCCTAAAAAAAGGGGGGGTGCCCCCCCCAAACACCTCGACCCCCCCTCACCTTCCTTCCCCCCCCCCCAGTTCGCGGAGATCATGGAGCAGATTGAGGAGTACATCAGCAAGCAGCCCAATGCGGCCGAAGGTGGGAGCCCCCCCCCCCATTGAGACCCCCCCATTGGACCCCCCCAATTGGGACCTCCCCATTGGGACCCCCCCCATTGGGATCCCCCCATTGACCTCCCCCTTTGTGCCCCCCCATTGGGATCCCCCCATTGGGACCCCCCCATTGGGGACCCCCCCATTGGGACCCCCCCATTGAGACCCCCCCATTGGGACCTCTCCATTGGGAACCGCCCGTTGGACCCCCCTCCATTGGGCCCCCCCCATTGGACCCCCCCAATTGGGACCCCCCCATTGGGACACCCCCATTGGGATCCCTCCATTGGGAACCCCCCCTTGGATCCCCCCCATCGGACCCCCCCCATTGGGACCCCCCCATTGGGACCCCCCCCATTGAGACCCCCCCATTGGGACCCCCCCTTTGTACCCCCCCATTGGGACCCTCCCATTGAGGACTCCCCCATTGGGATCCCCCATTGGGATCCCCCATTGGGACCCCCCCATTGAGACCCCCCCATTGACCCCCCTCTTTGTGCCCCCCCCAGTTCTGGGCCCGGTGGAGGCGGCCCCCGAGTACCGGGTCATTGTGGACGCCAACAACCTCACCGTGGAGATAGAGAACGAGCTCAGTGCGTGCTATGGGGCGCTATGGGGCACTATGGGGTGCTATGGGGCGCTATGGGGCACTATGGGGCACTATGGGGCGCTATGGGGTGCTATGGGGCACTATGGGGTGCTATGGGGCTCTATGGGGTGCTATGGGGTGCTTTGGGTGCTGTGGGGCACTATGGGGTGCTATGGGGCACTATGGGGTGCTATGGGTGCTGTGGGGCTCTATGGGGTGCTATGGGTGCTATGGAGCTCCATGGGGTGCTATGGGTGCTGTGGGGCACTGTGGGGTGCTATAGGTGCTGT
Source organism: Psittacula echo (assembly GCF_963264785.1). Taxonomy (NCBI): domain Eukaryota; kingdom Metazoa; phylum Chordata; class Aves; order Psittaciformes; family Psittacidae; genus Psittacula; species Psittacula echo. Next base: position 71,570 of record NW_027664249.1, on the reverse strand, counting down.
GGGGCACTATGGGGTGCTATAGGTGCTATGGGGCTCTATGGGGTGCCATGGGTGCTATGGGGCTCTATGGGGCGCTATGGGGTGCTATGGGTGCTGTGGGGCGCTATGGGGTGCTATGGGGTGCCATGGGTGCTATGGGGCTCTATGGGGTGCCATGGATGCTATGGGGCTCTATGGGGTGCTATGGGTGCTATGGGGCTCTATGGGGTGCTATGGGGAGCTATGGGGCGCTATGGGGCTGGGGGGGTTAATGGGTGCTATTGGGTGTTAATGGATGTTCCGGGTGTCAGTGGGAGTCATGGGTGTCAGTGGGTGATACGGCTATCAGTGGGTGCTATGGGCGTCAATGTATGCTATGGGGGTGTCAATGGGGGTATCAATGGGTGCTATGGGTGTCAATGGATGCTATGGGGGTGTCAATGGGGGTATCAATGGGTGCTATGGGTGTCAGTGGATGCTATGGGGGTGTCAATGGGGGTATCAATGGGTGCTATGGGTGTCAATGGATGCTATGGGTGTTAATGGATGCTATGGGGGTGTCAATGGGTGCTATGGACTCAAGGGATGCTATGGGTGTCGATGGGTACTATGGGCTCAATGGGTGTCCATGGGGGTGCCGATGGGTGCCATGGGTGTCAATAGGTGCAATGGGTTCAGTGGGGGCTATAGGCTCAATGGGTGTCCATGGGGGTGTCCATGGGTGCCATGGGTGTCAATAGGTGCAATGGGCTCAATGGGGGCTATAGGCTCAATGGGTGTCCATGGGGGTGCCAATGGGTGCCATGGGTGTCAATAGGTGCAATAGGCTCAATGGGGGCTATAGGCTCAATGGGTGTCCATGGAGGTGTCCATGGGTGCCATGGGTGTCAATAGGTGCAATGGGCTCAATGGGTGCCGTAGGCTCAATGGGTGTCCATGGGGGTGCCGATGGGTGCCATGGGTGTCAATAGGTGCAATGGGCTCAATGGGGGCTATAGGCTCAATGGGTGTCCATGGGGGTGTCCATGGGTGCCATGGGTGTCAATAGGTGCAATGGGCTCAATGGGTGCCATAGGCTCAATGGGTGTCCATGGGGGTGCCGATGGGTGCCATGGGTGTCAATAGGTGCAATGGGTTCAGTGGGGGCTATAGGCTCAATGGGTGTCCATGGGGGTGCCAATGGGTGCCATGGGTGTCAATAGGTGCAATGGGCTCAATGGGTGCCATAGGCTCAATGGGTGTCCATGGGGGTGCCGATGGGTGCCATGGGTGTCAATAGGTGCAATGGGCTCAATGGGGGCTATAGGCTCAATGGGTGTCCATGGGGGTGCCGATGGGTGCCATGGGTGTCAATAGGTGCAATGGGCTCAATGGGGGCTATAGGCTCAATGGGTGTCCATGGGGGTGCCGATGGGTGCCATGGGTGTCAATAGGTGCAATGGGCTCAATGGGGGCTATAGGCTCAATGAGTGTCCATGGGGGTGCCGATGGGTGCCATGGGTGTCACCCCCCCTTCCCAGACATCATCCACAAGTTCATCCGGGACAAGTATTCCAAGCGCTTCCCGGAGCTGGAATCCCTCGTTCCCAACGCCCTGGACTACATCCGCACCGTGAAGGTACCATTGACCCCTATGGGGGGGGGGGGGGTTCAGTGCCTCCCCCCTATGGCCTCCAATGGGAGCTCCCTGACATCCCCCCCCCTTTTGCATTGGTTCCTTGCAGGAGCTGGGGAACAGCCTGGATAAGTGCAAGAACAACGAGAACGTGCAGCAGATCCTGACCAACGCCACCATCATGGTGGTGAGCGTGACCGCCTCCACCACCCAGGGGTGAGCACGGGGTGCTGGGCACCCAGCGCGGGGTGCTGAGCACCCATTGGGGCCATTGGGGTGCATTGAAGTGCTCTGGGATGCTGAGCACCCATTGGGAGCCATTGGGATGCTGAGCGCCCATTGGGATGCTGAGCACCCATTGGGGTGCATTGGGATGCTGAGCACCCATTGGGATGCTGAGCACCCATTGGGAGCCATTGGGGTGCATTGAAGTGCTCTGGGATGCTGAGCACCCATTGGGAGCCATTGGGATGCTGAGCACCCATTGGGATGCTGAGCACCCATTGGGAGCCATTGGGATGCATTGAAGTGCTCTGGGATGCTGAGCACCCATTGGGAGCCATTGGGGTGCTGAGCACCCATTGGGATGCTGAGCACCCATTGGGAGCCATTGGGGTGCATTGAAGTGCTCTGGGATGCTGAGCACCCATTGGGAGCCATTGGGATGCTGAGCACCCATTGGGATGCTGAGCATCCATTGGGAGCCATTGGAATGCTGAGCGCCCATTGGGATGCTGAGCGCCCATTGGGATGCTGAGCACCCATTGGGATGCTGAGCACCCATTGGGGTGCATTGGGATGCTGAGCACCCATTGGGATGCTGAGCACCCATTGGGATGCTGAGCACCAATTGGGAGCCATTGGGATGCTGAGCGCCCATTGGGGGACATTGGGGTGATGAGCAGCCATTGGGGTGCATTGGGCTCCCCTAGGGTGCATTGGGGTGCATTAGGGTGCTGAGTGCCCATTGAGGTGCATTGTGATGCTGAGCACCCATTGGGATGCTGAGCACTCATTAGGGTGCTGAGTGCCCATTGGGGTGCATTGTGATGCTGAGCACCCATTGGGATGCTGAGCACTCATTAGGGTGCTGAGTGCCCATTGGGGTGCATTGTGATGCTGAGCACCCATTGGGATGCTGAGCACTCATTAGGGTGCTGAGTGCCCATTGGGGTGCATTGTGATGCTGAGCACCCATTGGGGTGCTGAGTGCCCATTGGGGTGTATTGGAGTTCATTGGGGTGCACTGGGATGCTGAGCACCCATTAGGAGCCATTTGAGTGCATTGGGGTGCTGAGTTCCCATTGGGGTGCTGAGTTCCCATTGTAGTGCATTGAGGTCCATTGGGTTACATTAGGGTGCTGAGCACCCATGGGGGTGCATTAGGGTGCTGGGTGCCCATTGACTGCCAGGGCTCCCCCGGGTCCCTGTGCCCGCCCGCAGGCAGCAGCTCCATTGGGTTGCATTGGCCTGAAGGGCTCCCCCGGGTCCCTGTGCCCGCCCGCAGGCAGCAGCTCCATTGGGTTGCATTGGCCTGAAGGGCTCCCCCGGGTCCCTGTGCCCGCCCGCAGGCAGCAGCTCCATTGGGTTCCATTGGCCTGAAGGGCTCCCCCGGGTCCCTGTGCCCGCCCGCAGGCAGCAACTCCATTGGGTTGCATTGGCCTGAAGGGCTCCCCCGGGTCCCTGTGCCCGCCCGCAGGCAGCAGCTCCATTGGGTTCCATTGGCCTGAAGGGCTCCCCCGGGTCCCTGTGCCCGCCCGCAGGCAGCAGCTCCATTGGGTTCCATTGGCCTGAAGGGCTCCCCCGGGTCCCTGTGCCCGCCCGCAGGCAGCAGCTCCATGGGGTTGCATTGGCCTGAAGGGCTCCCCCGGGTCCCTGTGCCCGCCCGCAGGCAGCAGCTCCATGGGGTTCCATTGGCCTGAAGGGCTCCCCCGGGTCCCTGTGCCCGCCCGCAGGCAGCAGCTCCATTGGGTTGCATTGGCCTGAAGGGCTCCCCCGGGTCCCTGTGCCCGCCCGCAGGCAGCAGCTCCATTGGGTTGCATTGGCCTGAAGGGCTCCCCCGGGTCCCTGTGCCCGCCCGCAGGCAGCAGCTCCATTGGGTTGTATTGGCCTGAAGGGCTCCCCCGGGTCCCTGTGCCCGCCCGCAGGCAGCAGCTCCATTGGGTTGCATTGGCCTGAAGGGCTCCCCCGGGTCCCTGTGCCCGCCCGCAGGCAGCAGCTCCATGGGGTTGCATTGGCCTGAAGGGCTCCCCCGGGTCCCTGTGCCCGCCCGCAGGCCGCAGCTCCATTGGGTTGCATTGGCCTGAAGGGCTCCCCCGGGTCCCTGTGCCCGCCCGCAGGCAGCAGCTCCATTGGGTTGCATTGGCCTGAAGGGCTCCCCCGGGTCCCTGTGCCCGCCCGCAGGCAGCAGCTCCATTGGGTTGCATTGGCCTGAAGGGCTCCCCCGGGTCCCTGTGCCCGCCCGCAGGCAGCAGCTCCATTGGGTTGCATTGGCCTGAAGGGCTCCCCCGGGTCCCTGTGCCCGCCCGCAGGCAGCAGCTCCATTGGGTTGCATTGGCCTGAAGGGCTCCCCCGGGTCCCTGTGCCCGCCCGCAGGCAGCAGCTCCATTGGGTTGCATTGGCCTGAAGGGCTCCCCCGGGTCCCTGTGCCCGCCCGCAGGCAGCAGCTCCATTGGCTTGCATTGGCCTGAAGGGCTCCCCCGGGTCCCTGTGCCTGCCCGCAGGCAGCAGCTCCATTGGGTTGCATTGGCCTGAAGGGCTCCCCCGGGTCCCTGTGCCCGCCCGCAGGCAGCAGCTCCATTGGGTTGCATTGGCCTGAAGGGCTCCCCCGGGTCCCTGTGCCCGCCCGCAGGCAGCAGCTCCATGGGGTTGCATTGGCCTGAAGGGCTCCCCCGGGTCCCTGTGCCCGCCCGCAGGCAGCAGCTCCATGGGGTTGCATTGGCCTGAAGGGCTCCCCCGGGTCCCTGTGCCCGCCCGCAGGCAGCAGCTCTCGGAGCAGGAGCTGGCCTGCATTGAGGAAGCCTGCGACCTGGCGCTGCGGCTCAGCCAGGCCAAGCTCCGCATCTACGAGTACGTGGAGTCCCGCATGTCCTTCATCGCCCCCAACCTCAGCCTCATCGTGGGCGCCTCCACCGCCGCCAAGGTCATGGGTGAGCACCGCGGGGCGCTGTGGGGCTGGGGGGGGAGCAATGGGGCTGGGGGGGAGCAATGGGGCTGGGGGGGAGCAATGGGGCTGGGGGGAGCAATGGGGCTGGGGTCTCTCTATAGGTCTCTATGGGTCTCTATGGGGCTCTGTGGGTCTTTATGGGCTCTATGGGGTCTCTATGGTCTCTATGGGGCTCTATGGGTCTTTATGGGCTCTATGGGGTCTCTATAGTCTCTATGAGTCTCTCTCTATGGTCTCTATGGGTCTCTATGGTCTCTATGGGTCTCTATGGGTCTCTATGGTCTCTATGGTCTCTATGGGTCTCTCTCTATGGGCTCTATGGGCTCTATATGGGTCTCTATGGTCTCTATGGTCTCTATGGTTCTCTCTCTATGGTCTCTATGGGTCTCTATGGGTCTCTATGGGTCTCTATGGTCTCTATGGGTCTCTATGGTCTCTATGGTCTCTATGGTCTCTATGGGTCTCAATGGTGTCTATGGGCTCTATGGTCTCTATGGTCTCTAGGGGTCTCTATGGGTCTCTATGGTCTCTATGGTCTCTATGGGTCTCTTTCTATGGGCTCTATGGGCTCTATATGGGTCTCTATGGTCTCTATGGTCTCTATGGTTCTCTCTCTATGGTCTCTATGGGTCTCTATGGGTCTCTATGGGTCTCTATGGGTCTCTATGGTCTCTATGGGTCTCTATGGTCTCTATGGTCTCTATGGGTCTCAATGGTGTCTATGGGCTCTATGATCTCTATGGTCTCTATGGTCTCTATGGGTCTCAATGGTGTCTATGGGCTCTATGGTCTCTATGGGTCTCTATGGGTCTCTATGGGTCTCTATGGTCTCTATGGTCTCTATGGTCTCTATGGGTCTCTATGGGTCTCTACGGTCTCTATGGGTCTCTATGGTCTCTATGGGTCTCTATGGTCTCTATGGTCTCTATGGTCTCTATGGTCTCTATGGGTCTCTATGGTCTCTATGGGTCTCTCTCTATGGGTCTCTATGGGCTCTATGGTCTCTATGGGCTCTATGGTCTCTATGGGCTCTATGGGTCTCTCTCTATGGTCTCTATGGTCTCTATGGGGCTCTATGGGTCTCTATGGTCTCTATGGTCTCTATGGTCTCTATGGGTCTCTATGGGTCTCTATGGTCTCTATGGTCTCTATGGTCTCTATGGCCTCTATGGGTCTCTATGGTCTCTATGGTCTCTATGGGTCCCTATGGGTCTCTATGGGGTCTCTATGGGTCTCTATGGGTCTCTATGGGTCTCTATGGTCCCTATGGGTCCCTATGGGTCTCTATGGGTCCCTATGGGTCTCTATGGGTCTCTATGGTCTCTATGGGTCTCTATGGGTCTCTATGGTCCCTATGGGTCTCTATGGTCTCTATGGTCTCTATGGGCTCTATGGGTCTCTATGGGCTCTATGGTCTCTATGGTCTCTATGGGTCTCTATGGTCTCTATGGTTTCTATGGTCTCTATGGTCTCTATGCTCTCTATGGGTCTCTATGCTCTCTATGGGTCTCTGTGGTCTCTCTGGTCCCCTGCAGGCGTTGCCGGGGGCCTGACCCCCCTCTCCAAGCTCCCTGCCTGCAATGTTCTGCTCCTGGGGGCCCAGCGCCGCTCCCTCTCCGGCTTCTCCAGCACCGCGGCGCTGCCCCACACCGGCTTCGTCTTCCACAGCGACATCGTCCAGTCCCTGCCCCCCGTGAGTCAGGGTGGGGCTATGGGGCGGGGCTATGGGGTGGGGTTATGGGGGGGGCTGTGGGGCGGGGCTATGGGGGGGGCTATGGGGTGGGGCTATGGGGTGGGGTTATGGAGTGGGGTTATGGGGCGGGGCTATGGCACGGGGTTATTGGGTGGGGCTATGGGGCGGGGCTATGGGGTGGGGCTATGGGGTGAGGCTCTGGGGCAGGGTTATGGCGCGGGGTTATTGGGTGGGGCTATGGGGCGGGGCTATGGGGTGGGGTTATGGGGCGGGGTTATGGGGTGGGGCTATGGGGCGGGGCTATTGGGGGTATGGGGTGGGGTTATGGGGCGGGGCTATGGGGTGGGGCTATGGGGTGGGGCTATGGGGCGGGGCTATGGGGCGGGGCTATGGGGTGAGGCTCTGGGGCGGGGTTATGGGGTGGGGCTATGGGGCGGGGTTATTGGGTGGGGCTATGGGGCGGGGTTATAGGGCAGGGTTATGGGGTGGGGCTATGGGGCAGCGCCTGGGCTATGGGGCAGGTCTATGGGGTGGAGCCGGGCCTATGGGGCAGCACCTTGCTATGGGGCAGCCCCACATCCCTGCCCCACAGGACCTGCGCAGGAAAGCGGCCCGGCTCGTGGCGGCCAAGTGCACGCTGGCGGCCAGAGTGGACAGCTTCCATGAGAGCCCTGATGGCAAGGTCAGAGCCCTCTGCATCCCCATGGAGCATCCCCATGGAGCATTCCTATGGAGCATCCCATCCCCATCCCCATCCCCATCCCATCCCCATCCCCATCCCCATCCCCATCCCATCCCCATCCCCATCCCCATCCCATCCCCATCCCCATCCCCATCCCCATCCCATCCCCATCCCCATCCCCATCCCCATCCCCATCCCATCCCCATCCCCATCCCCATCCCCATCCCCATCCCCATCCCATCCCATCCCATCCCATCCCCATCCCCATCCCCATCCCCATCCCCATCCCCATCCCATCCCCATCCCCATCCCCATCCCATCCCATCCCCATCCCATCCCATCCCATCCCCATCCCCATCCCCATCCCATCCCCATCCCATCCCCATCCCCATCCCATCCCATCCCCATCCCCATCCCATCCCCATCCCATCCCCATCCCCATCCCATCCCCATCCCATCCCCATCCCCATCCCATCCCCATCCCATCCCCATCCCATCCCCATCCCATCCCCATCCCATCCCCATCCCCATCCCATCCCCATCCCCATCCCCATCCCCATCCCCATCCCCATCCCCATCCCCATCCCCATCCCATCCCATCCCCATCCCCATCCCCATCCCATCCCATCCCCATCCCCATCCCCATCCCCATCCCATCCCATCCCCATCCCCATCCCCATCCCCATCCCCATCCCATCCCCATCCCCATCCCCATCCCATCCCCATCCCATCCCCATCCCCATCCCCATCCCCATCCCCATCCCATCCCCATCCCCATCCCCATCCCCATCCCATCCCCATCCCCATCCCCATCCCCATCCCCATCCCCATCCCATCCCATCCCCATCCCATCCCCATCCCATCCCCATCCCCATCCCCATCCCCATCCCCATCCCCATCCCATCCCCATCCCATCCCCTTCCCCATCCCATCCCCTTCCCATCCCCATCCCCATCCCCATCCCATCCCCATCCCATCCCATCCCCATCCCCATCCCATCCCCATCCCATCCCCATCCCCATCCCATCCCCATCCCCATCCCCATCCCATCCCCATCCCCATCCCCATCCCCATCCCATCCCCATCCCCATCCCCATCCCCATCCCATCCCCATCCCATCCCCATCCCCATCCCCATCCCCATCCCCATCCCATCCCCATCCCATCCCCATCCCCATCCCATCCCCATCCCCATCCCATCCCATCCCCATCCCATCCCCTTCCCCATCCCCATCCCATCCCCATCCCCATCCCCATCCCCATCCCATCCCCATCCCCATCCCATCCCCATCCCATCCCCATCCCATCCCCATCCCCATCCCATCCCCATCCCCATCCCCATCCCATCCCCATCCCATCCCCATCCCCATCCCATCCCCATCCCATCCCCATCCCATCCCCATCCCCATCCCATCCCCATCCCATCCCCATCCCCATCCCCATCCCATCCCATCCCCATCCCCATCCCATCCCCATCCCATCCCCATCCCCATCCCCATCCCCATCCCCATCCCATCCCCATCCCCATCCCCATCCCCATCCCATCCCCATCCCCATCCCCATCCCATCCCCATCCCATCCCCATCCCCATCCCCATCCCCATCCCCATCCCCATCCCCATCCCCATCCCCATCCCCATCCCCATCCCCATCCCATCCCCATCCCATCCCCATCCCCATCCCATCCCATCCCCATCCCCATCCCATCCCCATCCCATCCCCATCCCCATCCCCATCCCATCCCCATCCCCATCCCCATCCCATCCCCATCCCATCCCATCCCCATCCCCATCCCATCCCCATCCCATCCCCATCCCCATCCCATCCCCATCCCCATCCCCATCCCATCCCCATCCCCATCCCATCCCCATCCCCATCCCATCCCCATCCCCATCCCATCCCCATCCCCATCCCCATCCCCATCCCCATCCCATCCCCATCCCCATCCCCATCCCCATCCCATCCCCATCCCATCCCCATCCCATCCCCATCCCATCCCCATCCCCATCCCCATCCCCATCCCATCCCATCCCCATCCCCATCCCATTCCCGATCCCATTCCAGGTTGGATTCGAGCTCAAGGAGGAGATCGAGCGCAAGTTTGACAAGTGGCAGGAGCCCCCCCCAGTCAAGCAGGTGAAGCCGCTGCCGGCCCCGCTTGACGGCCAGAGGAAGAAGAGGGGCGGGCGCAGGTGGGGATCTATGGGGCAGCCCCATGGGGTCTATGGGGCAGGTCTAAGGGCGTCTCAGAGCATCCCTATGGGGTCTATCGGGCGGTTCTATGGGGGTCACGGAGCATCCCTATGGGGTCTATGGGGCAGGTCTATGGGGGGTCTTTGGGGCAGCTCTATGGGGTCTATGAGGGGCCTGTGGGGCATTGCTGTGGGTCCCATTGATCCCTATGGATCCCGTTCATCCGTACAGGTCCCATTGATCCCTACGGGTCCCATTGATCCCTATGGATCCCATTGATGCCTATGGCTCCCATTGATCCCTATGGATCCCATTGATGCCTATGGCTCCCATTGATCCCTATGGATCCCATTGATGCCTATGGCTCCCATTGATCCCTATGGGTCCCATTGATCCCTATGGGTCCCATTGATCCCTATGGATCCCATTGATGCCTATGGCTCCCATTGATCCCTATGGATCCCATTGATGCCTATGGATCCCATTGATCCCTATGGCTCCCATTGATGCCTATGGCTCCCATTGATCCCTATGGCTCCCATTGATGCCTATGGATCCCACTGATCCCTTTGAGCTCCATTGATTTCTATGGATCCCATTGATCCCTATGGATCCCATTGATCCCTATGGCCGGGGGGGGCAGGTACCGGAAGATGAAGGAGCGGCTGGGGCTGACGGAGATCCGGAAGCAGGCCAATAGGATGAGCTTCGGGGAGGTGAGAGGGGTCATTTGGGCTCATTAATGGGCTATTAATTAGCTATTAATGAGGCATTAAGGGGGTATTAATGAGTTATTAATGAGCTGTTAGTGAGGTGTTATTATTAAGTTATAATGAGCTATTAATAGGGTAACAATGAGGTATTTAGGAGTTACTGGGTTATTTATGAGCTATTAATGAAATAATAATAAGGTATTCATGAGTTATAGGGTTATTTATTAATGAGCTATTGTTTGATATTAATAGGCTATTTTGATCTATTAGCGTTATTAATGAGCTACTAGTGGGCTGTTTTGATATACTCGGGGTTATTAATGAGCTGTTAGCGGGTTATTAACGAGTCATTGCAGGGTCATTAAGGGGTTAGTATTACCTATTGACTGCTATTAATGGGGTATTTTGCTCTGTTACAGGTTATTAATGAGCCTTTATAGGGTCATTAAGGGGTTATTAGAGAGCTATTAATGTCTATTAATTGGCTATTTTATTGTATTAAGGGTTATTAATGAGCTATTAAATACTGTTAATGGGGTATTTTTATCTATTACGGGCTATTGATGAGCTATTAATTGCTACTAATGGGCTATTTTGCTCTATTGGGGTTATTAGTGAGCTATTAATTGCTAGTAATCGGCTATTTCGCTCTATTAGGGTTATCAATGAGCTATTAATGGGTTATTAACGGCCTATTAAGGGGTTATTGATGACCTATTAATGGGTTATTAACGAGCCGTTATGGGGTTATTAACGAGGCGCTATTAACGATGTGTTAATCGCAGATCGAGGAGGACGCGTACCAGGAGGACCTGGGCTTCAGCCTGGGCCACTTGGGCAAGGCCGGGAGCGGGCGCGTGCGGCAGACCCAGGTCAACGAGGCCACCAAGGCCCGGATCTCCAAGACCCTGCAGGTGCGCTGCTAATTAACCCTAATTAACGCTAATTAACACTTAATTAACGCTTAATTAGCTGATTATTAGCAACTAATTAACTGAAATTAACACCTAACATGTAATTAACGCTAATTAACACTTAATTAACGCTTAATTAACCAATTGTTAGTAACTAATTAACTGAAATTAACACCTAACATGTAATTAACGCTAATTAACACTTAACTAGCGCTTTATTCATCGATAATTAGTAACTTAATAAATTAATTCACTAATTAACACCTAATTAACGTGTAAGTAATGTTAGTTAACAACTAAAGCTTAATTAACCAATAATTAGTAACTAATTAACTGAAATTAACACCTAATTAACATCCAATTAATGCTAATTAATATCAATTAACATGTAATTAACAATTATTAATCTATGTGTAACTCGACTAATAAACCGAAATTATCACCTAATTAATATGTAATTAGTGCCCATTAACGTCAACACCTAACGCATTTCTTAATTAACTTGTATTTGTAAAATCTTTAATGCTCATGAATGTTAATAAATTTAATTAATACATAATTAACGCCAATTAATCTCAAAACTTAATAGTTAATTAACACTAATCAAGTCAAACGTACACTTAATACTTAATTAACACCTAAGTACTTAATTAACCCTAATTAACACGTGATATACCCCAATTAACTCCTAAGTAATCTCTAGTTAACCTCTAATTACAACTAATTACGAATAGTTAAGCTCTAATCAACCCTAATTATTTCTTAATTAAACCTAATTAGATGCTAATCAATTCCTAATAAATTCCTTATTAAGCCTAAATGTTCTTCTAATTAAGCACCCTATGCCCAATTGCATGTAATTAACCTCAAATCACCCCAATGGACTCACTAATTAGCTCTAATTCCTCTTTATTAGCCTTAATAATCCCTTTATTAATCCTAATTAAACCCTAATAAACGCCTAATTCCCGCTACTTAACTTTAAGTAATCTCTAATTAACCTCTAATTATGTCTAATTAATTTTTTATTAACCCTAATGATCTGTTAATTAACCCTAATTAGATGCTAATTAACCCTAATTGTCCCTCTAATTATGCACTCCATCCCCAATTACCTATAATTAACCTCAAATCACCCCAATTCAGGCACTAATTAACCTTAATTCCTTTTAATTAGCCCTAATAATCCATTTATTAATCCTAATAAACCTTTATTAATCAGTAATAAACCCTTAATTAGGCATTATCAACCTTTATTACTCCTATCCATACCTGTAATTACACCTCATTAGACCCTCATTACCCCCTAATTAGCCCCTAATTAGCACTAATGAGCCCTAATTGCCCCCCAGCGCACGCTGCAGAAGCAGAGCATGGTCTATGGGGGCAAATCCACCATCAGGGACCGCTCCTCGGGCACTGCCTCCAGCGTCGCCTTCACCCCCCTGCAGGTGCGGCTATGGGGGGGCTATGGGGGCTATAGGGGCTGTAGGGGCTATAGGGGCTATGGGGCTATGGGGGCTGTAGGGGCTATGGGGGCTATAGGGGCTATGGGGGCTATAGGGGCTGTAGGGGCTATGGGGGCTGTAGGGGCTATGGGGGCTATAGGGGCTATGGGGGCTATAGGGGCTATGGGGCTATGGGGGCTGTAGGGGCTATGGGGGCTATAGGGGCTATGGGGGCTATAGGGGCTGTAGGGGCTATGGGGGCTGTAGGGGCTATGGGGGCTATGGGGGCTATAGGGGCTATGGGGGCTATAGGGGCTGTAGGGGCTATGGGGGCTGTAGGGGCTATGGGGGCTATAGGGGCTATGGGGGCTGTAGGGGCTATGGGGGCTGTAGGGGCTATGGGGTCTATGGGGTCTATGGGGGCTGTAGGGGCTATGGGGGCTATGGGGTCTATGGGGGCTATAGGGCTATGGGGGCTATAGGGGCTATGGGGTCTATGGGGGCTGTAGGGGCTATGGGGGCTATAGGGGCTATGGGGTCTATGGGGTCTATGGGGGCTATAGGGGCTATGGGGTCTATGGGGGCTATAGGGGCTATGGGGGCTATGGGGGCTATAGGGGCTATAGGGGCTATGGGGGCTATGGGGGCTATAGGGGCTATGGGGGCTGTAGGGGCTATGGGGTCTATGGGGTCTATGGGGGCTGTAGGGGCTATGGGGTCTATGGGGGCTATGGGGGCTATGGGGTTTATGGGGGCTATAGGGGCTATGGGGGCTATAGGGGCTATGGGGTCTATGGGGGCTGTAGGGGCTATGGGGGCTATAGGGGCTATGGGGGCTATAGGGGCTATGGGGGCTATAGGGGCTATGGGGGCTATGGGACTATGGGGGCTATAGGGGCTATGGGGGCTGTAGGGGCTATGGGGTCTATGGAGGCTGTAGGGGCTATGGGGGCTATAGGGGCTATGGGGGCTATAGGGGATATGGGGGCTATGGGGACTATGGGGGCTATAGGGGCTATGGGGGCTATGGGGCTATGAGGACTATGGGGGCTATAGGGGCTATGGGGGCTGTAGGGGCTATGGGAGGCTATAGGGGTTTATAGGGGGCTATAGAGGGGTTATAGGGAGGTTATGGGGGGGTATAGGGAGGCTTTAAAGGGGTCTTGGGGGTATTTAAGGCTGCTTTTAGGTATTCCAGCCCATTTCGGGTCCATTCCAGCCCATTTTGGGTCCATTCCAGCCCCTTTTGGGTCCATTCCAGCCCATTTCGGGTCCATTCCAGCCCATTCCGGGTCCATTCCAGCCCCTTTTGGGTCCATTCCAGCCCATTTCGGGTCCATTCCAGCCCATTTCGGGTCCATTCCAGCCCATTCCGGGTCCATTCCAGCCCCCTTTCGTGTCCATTCCAGCCCCTTTCGTGTCCATTCCAGCCCATTTCGGGTCCATTCCAGCCCCTTTTGGGTCCATTCCAGCCCATTCCGGGTCCATTCCATCCCATTTTGGGTCCGTTCCGCTCCGTCCCGGTGCCGTTGACGCCCGGTCCCGCCTCTCTGTCGCCCCCTGCAGGGCCTGGAGATCGTGAACCCGCAGGCGGCCGAGAAGAAGGTGGCGGAGGCTGCGCAGAAATACTTCTGCAGCCGGGCCGAGTTCTGCCGGGTGCGCAGCGAGCGGGCCGGGGTCCTCAGCACCCCCTGAGCCCCCCCCTCCGCCCCAAATGGACTCTTCCAACCCCCCCATCCCAATGGATCCTTCCAAACCCGGGTGCGGAACGAGCAGGGGGGGTCCTCAGCGCCCCCTGACCCCCCCTCCTCCCCAGATGGACTCTTCCAAACCCCCCTCTCCCCATCCCAATGGACCCTTCCAATTCCCCCCCCCCCCCCCAATGGATCCTCCCAATCCCGGGTGCGCAGCGAGCGGGCCGGGGTCCTCAGCACCCCCTGAGCCCCCCTCCGCCCCAAATGGACGCTTCCAGACCCCCCCCCCAAATGGATCCTTCCAAACCCGGGAGCGGAACGAGCAGGGGGGGTCCTCAGCACCCCCGACCCCCCCCCTCCGCCCCAAATGGACTCTTCCAAACCCTCGCCCATCCCAATGGACCCTTCCAAACACCCCCCTCCCCAAATGGACTCTTCCAAACCACCCCCCCAATGGACACTTCCAAACCCTCTCCCATCCCAATGGACGCTTCCAACCCCCCCATCCCAATGGAACCTCCCAATCCCGGGTGCGGAACGAGCGGGGGGGGGGGCCCAGCACCCCCAACCCCCCCCCTTCCCAAATGGACTCTTCCAACCCCCCCCATCCCAATGGATTCTCCCAACCCCGGCCCCTTCTTTATACAGCACCCATTGGGTTCCTATGGAGTGGATGCGGCTGCGATGGGGGGGGATTGGGATGCAGGGATTTGGGGGGGGGGGGCTGTGGGGGGTATGGGGGTACCAATGGGGTCTATGGGGCATCCCTATGGGGGTCTATGGGGGTCCTGAGCATCCCTATGGGGGTCTATGGGGGTCCTGAGCATCCCTATAGGGGGCTATGGGGCATCACTATGAGGTTCTATAGGGGTCTTGAGCATCCCTATGGGGTCTGTGAGGGTCCCTGAACATCCCTATGGGGGTCTATGGAGCATCCCTATGGGGGTCTATGGGGCATCCCCATAGGGGTCTATGGGGCATCCCTATGGGGGTCTATGGGGCATCCCTATAGGGGTCTATGGGGGTCCCTGAGCATCCCTATGGGGGTCTATGGAGCATCCGTATGGGGGTCTATGGGGCATCCCTATAGGGTTCTATAGGGGTCTTGAGCATCCCTATGGGGTCTATGGGGGTCCCTGAGCATCCCTATGGGGGTCTATGGAGCATCCCTATAGGGGTCTATGGGGCATCCCTATGAGGGTCTATGGGGCATCCCTATAGGGTTCTATAGGGGTCTTGAGCATCCCTATGGGGTCTATGGGGGTCCCTGAACATCCCTATGGGGGTATATGGAGCATCCCTATGGAGGTCTATGGGGCATCCCTATAGGGGTCTGTGGGGGTCCTGAGCATCCCTATAGGGGTCTATGGGGGTGTCCTGGGTACCCCTATGGGGGGTCCCTATGGGGTCTATGGGGGTCCCTGAACATCCCTATGGGGGTATATGGAGCATCCCTATGGGGGTCTATGGGGCATCCCTATGGGGGTCTATGGGGGTGTCCTGGGTACCCCTATGGGTGGGTCCCTATGGGGGTCCCTGAGCCCGTTGTTGTCAATGGACCCCCCCGCGGGGGCGGGACCTCGGCGGCGTTCTCGCTTGCTATTGGCTGCCTGGGCTCGCTGAGCTGGCCACGCCTCCTTGCGTGAGCCCGGCGCCTATTGGGCGGCCGGCGCCGAGCCTCAGCCAATCGGAGAGGCGGGACGCGGTTGGCCCAGCCCCTCCCGCTTGGGCGCTGAGCGTCCAATAGCATGCAGCCCCGCCCACCGCGGCTGAGCCAATGGGAGCCCTTGACTGTCAACCCTCCGCGGGCGCTTTTGACCCGCCTCCCCGCTCGCGTTGAACCAATCAGCGTGCGCTCTTCGCTGATGGACAAGCGCGCCAGCCAATGGGAAGCCGGCCTTGGCGGCGGGGCGGGGCGGCGGGCTGAGGGAGCGCGGCCGCCATCTTGGATGCCGCGGAGCCGGAGTCGGCGGCGGAAGGGACGCGGAGCGGAGCCGAGGGGGGGGGCCTCTATCGCGACATCCATCGCGACATCGCCTCCGGTGGGGGGGCCTATAGGGGTCTATAGGGGCCTATAGGGGCCTATGGGGGGGGGGGGAGGTGGGCCTGAGAGGCGGGCCTGTAAGGGCCTATGGGGGGGGTCTATAGGGGCTGGGGGGGGGCCTATAGGGTGCCTATGGGGGTTGGAGGGGGTCTATAGGGTGCTTATAGGTGTTGAAGGGGTCTATAGGGTGCCTATAGGGGCTGCGGGGGCTGTATAGGGTGTCTATGGGGGCTGGGGTTGTGTCTATAGGGTGCCTATAGGAGCTGAGGGGGGTCTATAGAGTGCCTATAGGGCCTGGGGGGGGTCTATAGGGTGGCTATAGGTGTTAAGGGAGGTGTATAGGGTACTTATAGGGGCTGGGGGGAGTCTATGGGGTTTCTATAGGGGCTGGGGTGGTCTATAGGGTGTCTGTGGGGATTGAGGGGGGTCTGTGGGGTTCCTATAGGGGCTGGGTGGTCTGTAGAGTGCCTGTAGGGGTTGGGGGGGTCTATAGGGTGTCTGTAGGTGTTAAGGGAGGTCTATAGGGTACCTATAGGGGCTGCGGGGGGTCTATAGGGTTTCTATAGGGGTTGTGAGGAGTCTATAGGGTGCTTATAGGTATTGAGGGGGGTCTATGGGGTTCCTATAGGGTGCTTATAGGTGTTAAGGGAGGTCTATGGGGTACCTATAGTGGCTGGCGGGGGGTCTATAGGGTGTCTATAGGGGTTGAGGGGGGTCTATAGGGTGCCTGTAGAGGCTTGCAAGAGGTGTTTATAGGATACCTATAGGAGCTGGGGAGGTCTTATAGGGTGTCTATAGGGGCTGCAGGGGCTTTATAGGGTGCTTATAGGGGTTTGGGGGGTCTATAGGATGTCTATGGGGGGTGGAGAGTGCCTGTGGGGTGCCTATAGGGGCTGGGGGGAGTCCATGGGGTGCCTATAGGAGCTGGGGGGGGTCTATAGGGTGCCTATAGGGGTTGGGGGGGGGTTATAGGGGTGAGCTGTGGGGGGTATAAGGAGGCATGGGGGGTTATGGGGGTGCAGGTATCAAGGGGAGCCTATGGGGGGGGGTCTATAGGGTGTCTATAGGGCTTGGGGGGGTCTATAGGGGCTGGGGGGGGTTATAGGGGTCTATAGGGGCTGGGGGGGGTTATAGGGGTCCATAGGGGCTGGGGGGGGTTATAGGGGTCTATAGGGGCTGGGGGGGGTTATAGGGGTCTATAGGGGCTGGGGGGGTTATAGGGGTCTATAGGGGCTGTGGGGGGTTATAGGGGTCTATAGGGGCTGGCGGGGTTATAGGGGTCTCTAGGGGCTGGGGGGGGTTATAGGGGTCTATAGGGGCTGGGGGGGGTTATAGGGGTCTATAGGGGCTGGGGAGGGTTATAGGGGTCTATAGGGGCTGGGGGGGTTATAGGGGTCTATAGGGGCTGTGGGGGGTTATAGGGGTCTATAGGGGCTGGTGGGGTTATAGGGGTCTATAGGGGCTGGCGGGGTT
>NW_027664249.1:0-53758 GCF_963264785.1 Psittacula echo | reverse complement strand
AAATGGGGGTTTTGGGGTGGGGAATGGGGGTTTTGGGGGGGGAATGGGGGTTTTGGGGAGGGAAATGGGGGTTTTGGGGGTGGAAATGGGGGTTTTTGGGGGGGGAAATGGGGGTTTTGGGGTGGAAATGGGGTTTTGAGGGAGGGAATGGGGGGTTTGGGGTGGGAAATGGGGGTTTTTGGGGGGGGAAATGGGGGTTTTGGGGTGGGAAATGGGGGTTTTGGGGTGGGGAATGGGGGTTTTGGGGGGGGAAATGGGGGTTTTGGGGAGGGAAATGGGGGTTTTGGGGTGGGAAATGGGGGTTTTGGGGGGGAAATGGGGGTTTTCGGGGGGGAAATGGGGGTTTGGGGGGGGAAATGGGGGTTTTGGGGTGGGGAATGGGGGTTTTGGGGAGGGAAATGGGGGTTTTGGGGGGGGAAATGGGGGTTTTGGGGTGGGGAATGGGGGTTTTGGGGTGGGAAATGGGGGTTTTGGGGGGGGAAATGGGGGTTTTGGGGTGGAAATGGGGGTTTTGGGGGGGGAAATGGGGGTTTTGGGGTGGGGAATGGGGGTTTTGGGGTGGGAAATGGGGGTTTTGGGGTGGAAATGGGGGTTTTGGGGTGGAAATGGGGGTTTTGGGGGGGAAATGGGGGTTTTGGGGTGGAAATGGGGGTTTGGGGGAGGGAAATGGGGGTTTTGGGGAGGGAAATGGGGGTTTTGGGGTGGGAATGGGGGTTTTGGGGGGGAAATGGGGGTTTTGGGGTGGAAATGGGGGTTTGGGGGAGGGAAATGGGGGTTTTGGGGTGGAAATGGGGGTTTTGGGGTGGAAATGGGGGTTTGGGGGAGGGAATGGGGGTTTTGGGGTGGAAATGGGGGTTTTGGGGTGGAAATGGGGGTTTTGGGAGGGAAATGGGGGTTTTGAGGTGGAAATGGGGGTTTGGGGGAGGGAATGGGGGTTTTGGGGGGGGAAATGGGGGTTTTGGGGTGGAAATGGGGGGTTTGGGGGGGAATGGGGGTTTTGGGGTGGAAATGGGGGTTTGGGGGAGGGAATGGGGGTTTTGGGGTGGAAATGGGGGTTTTGGGGTGGAAATGGGGGTTTGGGGGAGGGAATGGGGGTTTTGGGGGGGGAAATGGGGGTTTTGGGGTGGAAATGGGGGTTTTGGGGGAGGGAAATGGGGGTTTTGGTGTGCTCAGTGGGGGGAGAAATGGGGTCTTTGGGGGGGGCTGTGGTGTGCCCATGGTGGGGGGGGGGGGTGTCACGTGTTGGGGTGCCCATGGGGGGGGTGTCACGTGCGTGGGTCTCCCGTGTCCCCAGCGCGGGATCCACTTCTCGGTGGTGGCGCCCCGGAAGCTCCCTGCGCTGCGGGCGCTGTTCGAGAAGGCCGCGCCCCCTCCCGCCGCGCTGGAGCCCCCCCCCAAGGAGTGCGGGCAGGACCCGAGGCACCTCGTGCTTGTGCGGGGGGTGGCGCTGCCCGGTGCGGGCTGGGATGGGATGGGATGGGATGGGATGGGATGGGATGGGGATGGGGATGGGATGGGGATGGGGATGGGATGGGATGGGATGGGGATGGGGATGGGATGGGGATGGGATGGGGATGGGGATGGGATGGGGATGGGATGGGGATGGGGATGGGATGGGGATGGGATGGGGATGGGATGGGATGGGGATGGGATGGGATGGGGATGGGATGGGGATGGGATGGGGATGGGATGGGATGGGGATGGGATGGGATGGGATGGGGATGGGATGGGGATGGGATGGGATGGGGATGGGGATGGGATGGGGATGGGATGGGGATGGGATGGGATGGGGATGGGATGGGATGGGATGGGGATGGGATGGGGATGGGATGGGGATGGGGATGGGATGGGATGGGGATGGGGATGGGATGGGGATGGGGATGGGATGGGGATGGGATGGGGATGGGGATGGGATGGGGATGGGATGGGGATGGGGATGGGATGGGGATGGGATGGGGATGGGGATGGGGATGGGGATGGGATGGGGATGGGATGGGGATGGGATGGGGATGGGGATGGGATGGGGATGGGATGGGGATGGGGATGGGATGGGGATGGGATGGGGATGGGATGGGGATGGGATGGGGATGGGATGGGATGGGATGGGGATGGGATGGGGATGGGGATGGGATGGGGATGGGATGGGGATGGGGATGGGATGGGGATGGGATGGGGATGGGATGGGGATGGGGATGGGATGGGGATGGGATGGGGATGGGATGGGGATGGGATGGGGATGGGGATGGGGATTGGGATGGGATGGGGATGGGGATGGGATGGGGATGGGGATGAAATGCAATGCATTGTAGGTGTGTCTATTGATATGGGATATGAATACAAGGTACGGATGCAGGGTGTGGATGCAGGGTATGGATGCAGGGTGTGGATGCAGGGTGTGGATGCAGGGTGTGGATGCAGGGTGTGGATGCAGGGTGTGGATGCAGGGTGTGGATGCAGGGTATGGATACAGGGTATGGATGCAGGGTGTGGATGCAGGGTGTGGATACAGGGTATGGATGCAGGGTGTGGATGCAGGGTGTGGATACAGGGTATGGATGCAGGGTGTGGATGCAGGATGTGGATGCAGGGTGTGGATACAGGGTATGGATGCAGGGTGTGGATGCAGGATGTGGATGCAGGGTATGGATGCAGGGTATGGATGCATGGTGTGGATGCAGGGTGTGGATGCAGGATGTGGATGCAGGGTGTGGATACAGGGTGTGGATGCAGGGTATGGATACAGGGTATGGATGCAGGGTGTGGATACAGGGTGTGGATACAGGGTGTGGATACAGGGTGTGGATGCAGGGTGTGGATGCAGGGTATGGATGCAGGGTGTGGATGCAGGGTGTGGATGCAGGGTATGGATGCAGGGTGTGGATACAGGGTATGGATGCAGGGTGTGGATACAGGGTATGGATGCAGGGTGTGGATGCAGGGTGTGGATGCAGGGTATGGATGCAGGGTATGGATGCAGGGTGTGGATGCAGGGTGTGGATACAGGGTATGGATGCAGGGTGTGGATGCAGGATGTGGATGCAGGGTGTGGATACAGGGTGTGGATGCAGGGTATGGATACAGGGTATGGATGCAGGGTGTGGATGCAGGGTGTGGATGCAGGGTGTGGATACAGGGTGTGGATGCAGGGTATGGATGCAGGGTATGGATGCAGGGTGTGGATGCAGGGTGTGGATACAGGGTGTGGATGCAGGGTGTGGATGCAGGGTGTGGATACAGGGTATGGATGCAGGGTGTGGATGCAGGGTGTGGATGCAGGGTGTGGATACAGGGTGTGGATGCAGGGTATGGATGCAGGGTGTGGATGCAGGGTGTGGATGCAGGGTGTGGATGCAGGGTGTGGATACAGGGTGTGGATGCAGGGTGTGGATACAGGGTGTGGATACAGGGTGTGGATACAGGGTGTGGATGCAGGGTGTGGATGCAGGGTATGGATGCAGGGTGTGGATGCAGGGTGTGGATGCAGGGTGTGGATGCAGGGTGTGGATACAGGGTGTGGATGCAGGGTGTGGATGCAGGGTGTGGATGCAGGGTGTGGATACAGGGTGTGGATGCAGGGTATGGATGCAGGGTGTGGATGCAGGGTGTGGATGCAGGGTGTGGATACAGGGTGTGGATACAGGGTGTGGATGCAGGGTGTGGATGCAGGGTATGGATGCAGGGTGTGGATGCAGGGTGTGGATGCAGGGTGTGGATACAGGGTGTGGATGCAGGGTGTGGATGCAGGGTGTGGATGCAGGGTGTGGATACAGGGTGTGGATGCAGGGTATGGATGCAGGGTGTGGATGCAGGGTGTGGATGCAGGGTGTGGATACAGGGTGTGGATACAGGGTATGGATGCAGGGTGTGGATGCAGGGTGTGGATGCAGGGTGTGGATACAGGGTGTGGATGCAGGGTGTGGATACAGGGTGTGGATACAGGGTGTGGATACAGGGTGTGGATGCAGGGTGTGGATGCAGGGTATGGATGCAGGGTGTGGATGCAGGGTGTGGATGCAGGGTGTGGATGCAGGGTGTGGATACAGGGTGTGGATGCAGGGTGTGGATGCAGGGTGTGGATGCAGGGTGTGGATACAGGGTGTGGATGCAGGGTATGGATGCAGGGTGTGGATGCAGGGTGTGGATACAGGGTGTGGATGCAGGGTGTGGATGCAGGGTGTGGATACAGGGTGTGGATACAGGGTGTGGATGCAGGGTGTGGATGCAGGGTATGGATGCAGGGTGTGGATGCAGGGTGTGGATGCAGGGTGTGGATACAGGGTGTGGATGCAGGGTGTGGATGCAGGGTGTGGATGCAGGGTGTGGATACAGGGTGTGGATGCAGGGTATGGATGCAGGGTGTGGATGCAGGGTGTGGATGCAGGGTGTGGATACAGGGTGTGGATACAGGGTATGGATGCAGGGTGTGGATGCAGGGTGTGGATGCAGGGTATGGATACAGGGTGTGGATACAGGGTATGGATGCAGGGTATGGATGCAGGGTGTGGATGCAGGGTATGGATGCAGGGTGTGGATGCAGGGTATGGATGCAGGGTATGGATACAGGGTATGGATGCAGGGTATGGATGCAGGGTGTGGATACAGGGTATGGATGCAGGGTATGGATGCAGGGTGTGGATACAGGGTGTGGATGCAGGGTATGGATACAGGGTATGGATGCAGGGTGTGGATGCAGGGTGTGGATGCAGGGTGTGGATGCAGGGTATGGATACAGGGTGTGGATACAGGGTGTGGATGCAGGGTATGGATGCAGGGTGTGGATACAGGGTGTGGATGCAGGGTATGGATACAGGGTATGGATGCAGGGTATGGATACAGGGTATGGATACAGGGTATGGATACAGGGTATGGATGCAGGGTATGGATACAGGGTATGGATGCAGGGTGTGGATACAGGGTGTGGATGCAGGGTGTGGATACAGGGTGTGGACGTGGGCTTTGGGACCATGTCCTCACTCCCCCCCCCCCCCCAGGCAGCTCCACCGGCTCCAGCTCCCTCCAAGCCAAGCCCAGCGCCGCCCCCCCTGCGCTGCCCCCCTCGGCCCCACAACTGCCCCCGGCCCCACAAGCAGCCCCCCCCAGCGGGCCCCAGCCCTACCAGGTACCGCCCCCCCCCCGCAACCCCCCCCCAAGGACCATGGGGGGTCCCTTTGCTGCCCCCCCCCCCCCAACCCCCCCTTTTTGCCCCCCCAGGTGCCCCCCCCCAGCTCTCTCAATGCAGCCCAAGCTGCTGCTCAATCGGCCGTGGAGGCAGCCAAGAACCAGAAGACTTTGGCCACTCGATGTGAGCTTTGGGGGGGGGGTTTCCGGGGGGGGGGGGGGGCACCTCCCATTTAGGTCAATGGGGGGTTTGGGGGGGTCCTGCCCCATAGGGGACATCGGGGGAGTTGGTTTGGGGGGGTCATCAGTCCCATATGGATATAAGGGGGGTCCAATCCCTATCTGCTATATGGGGGGGTCCATCCCTATGTGCTATATGGGGGTTCCATCCCTATGTGCTATATGGGGGGGTCCCATCCCTATGTGCTATATGGGGGGGTCCATCCCTATGTGCTATATGGGGGTCCCATCCCTATGTGCTATATGGGGGGGTCCATCCCTATGTGCTATATGGGAGGTCACATCGCTATGTGCTATATGGGGGGGGTCCATCCCTACGTGCTATATGGGGGGGTCATCCCTACGTGCTATATGGGGGGGGTCCATCCCTATGTGCTATATGGGGGGGGTCCATCCCTACGTGCTATATGGGGGGGGTCCATCCCTATGTGCTATATGGGGGGTCCATCCCTATGTGCTATATGGGGGCGTCCATCCCTATGTGCTATATGGGGGGGTCCATCCCTATGTGCTATATGGGGGGGTCCCATCCCTATGTGCTATATGGGGGGGTCCATCCCTATGTGCTATATGGGGGGGGTCCATCCCTATGTGCTATATGGGGGGGGTCCATCCCTATGTGCTATATAGGGGGGTCCATCCCTATGTGCTATATGGGGGGGTCCATCCCTATGTGCTATATGGGGGTCCATCCCTATGTGCTATATGAGGGGGTCCATCCCTATGTGCTATATGGGGGGGGTCCATCCCTATGTGCTATATGGGGGGGTCCATCCCTATGTGCTATATAGGGGGGTCCATCCCTATGTGCTATATGGGGGGGTCCATCCCTATGTGCTATATAGGGGGGTCCATCCCTATGTGCTATATGGGGGGGTCCATCCCTATGTGCTATATGGGGGGTCCATCCCTATGTGCTATATGGGGGGTCCCCTCCCTATGTGCTATATGGGGGGTCCCCTCCCTATGTGCTATATGGGGGGTCCATCCCTATGTGCTATATGGGGGGTCCCCTCCCTATGTGCTATATGGGGGGTTCCCATCTCTATATGGGTATAGGCAGGGTTATAATGGGAGGGGGTCAGTGGGGGGGGGGTCTCGCTGGGTCTCTGACCCCCCCCCCCCATTTCCCCCCCCCCCCAAGTCCCTTCGCTGCCCCCCCCCCTGCAGCCGCCGTTCCCGCAGCCCCCGGCCCAGCCCCTCGGCCCCCCCAAGCTGCCCCCCCCGGGCCAGGGGGGGCCCCCCCCGCCCCCCCCCGCGGGGCTCCTGCCCCCCCCCGCCGCCGGCCAGGCCCCGCCGCAGCCCCCGGCCCCCACCATGGTACGAGGGGGGGGCCCCATAGGGGTGCATGGGGGGGGATGGTCCCATAGGGGTGCATGGGGGGGGGATGGTCCCATAGGGGTGCATGGGGGGGGGGAAGGTCGCATAGGGGTGCATGGGGGGGGGAAGGTCCCATAGGGGTGCATGGGGGGGGGAAGGTCCCATAGGGGTGCATGGGGGGGGAAGGTCCCATAGGGATGCATGGGGGGGGGAAGGTCCCATAGGGGTGCATGGGGGGGGAAGGTCCCATAGGGGTGCATGGGGGGGGGAAGGTCCCATAGGGGTGCATGGGGGGGGGAAGGTCCCATAGGGATGCATAGGGGGGGAAGGTCCCATAGGGGTGCATGGTGGGGGGGAAGGTCCCATAGGGGTGCATGGGGGGGGTGTTTAAGGGGGGTCCCAGCCCCATAGGGGTGCATGGGGGGGGATATTGGGGGGTCCCAGCCCCATAGGGGTGCATGGGGGGGGATATTGGGGGGGTCCCAGCCCCATAGGGGTGCATGGGGGGGGATATTGGGGGGTCCCAGCCCCATAGGGGTGCATGGGGGGGGTGTTTAAAGGGGTCCCAGCCCCTTAGGGGTGCATGGGGGGGGATATTGGGGGGTCCCAGCCCCATAGGGGTGCATGGGGGGGGTGTTTAAGGGGGTCCCAGCCCCATAGGGGTGCATGGGGGGGGATATTGGGGGGTCCCAGCCCCATAGGGGTGCATGGGGGGGGATATTGGGGGGTCCCAGCCCCATAGGGGTGCATGAGGGGGGTGTTTAAGGGGGTCCCCATGTGTTCTATGGGGGGGGGTGCAGCCCCTGAGCCCCCTCTTGTCCCCCCCATAGGCCAGTGGGGGCCCCCCCAGCGCTGCCCCCCCCCAGGCCGCTGCTCCCCCCCTGGGAGCTGCCCCCCCCCTGCCCGGCCCCCCCCAGCCCGTGGGGAACAAGGTCCTGGCCTGGAGCGGGGTCCTGGAGTGGCAGGAGGTGAGGGGGGCACCCATGGGTGCTATGGGGGGGTCAATGGGTGCTATGGGGGGGCACCCATGGGTGCTATGGGGGGGTCAATGGGTGCTATGGGGGGGCACCCATGGGTGCTATGGGGGGTCAATGGGTGCTATGGGGGGGGCACCCATGGGTGCTATGGGGGGTCAATGGGTGCTATGGGGGGGTCAGTGGGTGCTATGGGGGGTCAATGGGTGCTATGGAGGGGTCACTGGGTGCTATGGGGGGTCAGTGGGTGCTATGGGGGGGCACCCATGGGTGCTATGGGGGGTCAATGGGTGCTATGGGGGGGTCAGTGGGTGCTATGGGGGGTCAATGGGTGCTATGGGGGGGTCACTGGGTGCTATGGGGGGTCAATGGGTGCTATGGGGGGGTCACTGGGTGCTATGGGGGGTCAATGGGTGCTATGGGGGGGTCACTGGGTGCTATGGGGGGGTCACTGGGTGCTATGGCGGGGCACCCATGGGTGCTATGGGGGGGTCACTGGGTGCTATGAGGGGTCAATGGGTGCTATGGGGGGGTCACTGGGTGCTATGGGAGGGTCAGTGGGTGCTATGGCGGGGCACCCATGGGTGCTATGGGGGGGTCACTGGGTGCTATGGGGGGTCACTGGGTGCTATGGGGGGGTCACTGGGTGCTATGGCGGGGCACCCATGGGTGCTATGGGGGGGTCACTGGGTGCTATGGGGGGTCAATGGGTGCTATGGGGGGGTCACTGGGTGCTATGGGGGGTCAGTGGGTGCTATGGGGGGGTCACTGGGTGCTATGGGGGGTCAGTGGGTGCTATGGCGGGGCACCCATGGGTGCTATGGGGGGTCAATGGGTGCTATGGGGGGGGCACCCATGGGTGCTATGGGGGGTCACTGGGTGCTATGGGAGGGTCAGTGGGTGCTATGAGCAGTGCCTGTGGGTGGCATGGGATGTCTGTGGGTGCTGTGGGGTGCCTATGGGTGCCCTTGGGACTGTTCGAATCCCCTTGGGGTGCAGGAGGGGAATGTTGGGGATCAGCAAAGGGGGGAACCCCATCACCCCCTTTGTGCCCCCCCCATTGTGCCCCCCATCACCCCCATTGTGCCCCCCATCACCCCCCATCACCCCCATTGTGCCCCCATCACCCTCTTTGTGCCCCCCATAACCCCCATTGTGCCCCCCTCACCCCCATTGTGCCCCCATCACCCCCATTGTGCCCCCATCACCCCCCCATCACCCCCATTGTGCCCCCCATCACCCCCATTGTGCCCCCATCACCCCCATTGTGCCCCCCATCACCCCCATTGTGCCCCCATCACCCCCATTGTGCCCCCCCCTTTATGCCCCCATCACCCCCATTGTGCCCCCCATCACCCCCATTGTGCCCCCCTCAACCCCATTGTGCCCCCATCACCCCCATTGTGCCCCCATCACCCCCCCATCACCCCCATTGTGCCCCCCATCACCCCCATTGTGCCCCCCATCACCCCCATTGTGCCCCCATCACCCCCATTGTGCCCCCCCCTTTATGCCCCCATCACCCCCATTGTGCCCCCATCACCCCCATTGTGCCCCCATCACCCCCCCCATCACCCCCATTGTGCCCCCCCATCACCCCCCCATCACCCCCATTGTGCCCCCCCCTTTATGCCCCCATCACCCCCATTGTGCCCCATCACCCCCCATTGTGCCCCCATCACCCCCATTGTGCCCCCCCCTTTGTGCCCCCCAGAAGCCCAAACCCGCCTCCGTTGACTCCAGCACCAAGCTCACGCGCTCCCTGCCCTGCCAGGTCTATGTGAACGCCGGCGAGAACCTGTAAGGGGGGGGGCCCCAAAGCCTTTTTGGGGGGGGGGGGGGGGGCCGGGGTCAAGACCCCCCCCAATCACCCCCATTTCCTGCCCCCCCCCCCCCCCCCATAGCAAGACCGACCAATGGCCTCAGAAGCTCATCATGCAGCTGATCCCACAGCAGCTCCTGGTGAGTGGGGGGGGCCCCATAATGGGGGTGTCAATGCCCCCCCCCCCCCCCTTATGGGGCTGTTGAAGGGGGGGGGGGTGGGCATCGGGACCCCCCAAATCCATCCCAAAGCCCCCATAGGGCCCCAAAGGGGGGGTTTGGGGTGAGCCTGACCCCCCCCCCCCCCCCCCCCCCCCCCCCCCCCAATTCCAGACCACGCTGGGGCCGCTCTTCCGCAATTCCCGCATGGTTCAGTTCCACTTCACCAACAAGGACCTGGAGTCGCTCAAAGGCCTCTACAGGATCATGGGCAACGGCTTCGTAAGGCCCCCGAGAGCCCCAGAGCCCCGCTGGGGACCCCGAAAACCCCTTTGGGGACCCTGAAAACCCCTTTGGGGACCCCAAAAACCAACTCAGGGGACCCCAAAAACCCCTTTGGGGACCCCGGAAACCCCTTTGGGGACCCCAAAATCCAACCGGGGGACCCCAAAAACCCCTTTGGGGACCCTGAAAACCCCTTTGGGGACCCCAAAAACCAACTCAGGGACCCCAAAAACCCCTTTGGGGACCCCGGAAACCCCTTTGGGGACCCCAAAATCCAACCCGGGGACCCCCAAAAACCCCTTTGGGGACCCTGAAAACCCCTTTGGGGACCCAAAAACCAACTCAGGGACCCCGAAAACCCCTTTGGGGACCCCGAAAACCCCTTTGGGGACCCTGAAAACCCCTTTGGGGACCCAAAAACCAACCCGGGGACCCTGAAAACCCCTTTGGGGACCCAAAAACCAACCCGGGGACCCCGAAAACCCCTTTGGGGACCCCGAAAACCCCTTTGGGGACCCAAAAACCAACTCGGGGACCCCCAAAAAACCTCATTGGGGACCCCAAAAACCAACTCAGGGACCCCAAAAACCCCTTTGGGGACCCAAAACCTCATTGGGGACCCCAAAAACCCCTTTGGGGACCCCAAAATCCAAACCAGGGACCCCAAAAACCCCTTTGGGGACACAAAAACCTCATTGGGGACCCCAAAAACCCCTTTGGGGACCCAAAAACCAACTCGGGGACCCCAAAAACCTCATTGGGGACCCCAAAAACCAACTCAGGGACCCCAAAAACCCCTTTGGGGACCCAAAACCTCATTGGGGACCCCAAAAACCAACTCGGGGACCCCAAAAACCCCATTGGGGACCCCAAAATCCAACCCAGGGACCCCAAAAACCCCTTTGGGGACACAAAAACCTCATTGGGGACCCCAAAAACCAACCCGGGGACCCAAAAACCAACCCAGGGACCCCAAAAAACCCCTTTGGAGAACCTAAAAACCCCATTGGGGACCCCAAAAACCCCATTGGAGACCCAAAAACCCACCCGGGGACCCCAAAAACCTCATTGGGGGCCCCAAAAACCAACCCAGGGACCCAAAAAACCCCATTGGGGACCCCAAAAACCAACCAGGGACCCCAAAAACCCCTTTGGGGACCCCAAAAACCAACCCGGGGACCCCAAAAACCAACCCGGGGACCCCAAAAACCTCATTGGGGGCCCCAAAAACCAACCCAGGGACCCCAAAAACCCCATTGGGGACCCCAAAAACCAACCCAGGGACCCCAAAAACCCCAATTGGGGACCCAAAACCTCATTGGGGACCCCAAAAACCCCTTTGGGGACCCCAGAAACCAACCCGGGGACCTCAAAAACCTCATTGGGGACCCAAAAACCAATGCGGGGACCCCAAAAACCCCATTGGGGACCCCAAAAAGCCACTCAGGAACCCCAACAACCCAAGTGGGGACCCCAAGCCCCACCCACGGGCTGTCCCCAGCCCCTGTCCCTGTGCTCCCATGTCCTGTGTCCATGTCCCATGTCCAGAGCGTGTCCTTAGCGTGTCCTTAGCGTGTCCTTAGCGTGTTCTCCCGTGTTCCAGGCGGGATGCGTGCACTTCCCGCACACAGCCCCATGTGATGTGCGCGTCCTGATGCTCCTCTACTCCTCCAAGAAGAAGATCTTCATGGGGCTCATCCCCTATGACCAGAGCGGCTTCGTCAATGGCATCCGCCAGGTCATCACCAACCACAAGCAAGTGCAGCAGCACAAGCTGGACCAGCAGCGCGCGGTGAGCACCCACAGCATCCCTATGGTACCCATAGAGCACCCACAGCATCCCTGTGGTACCCATAGAGCAGCCACAGCATCCCTATGGTACCCATAGAGCAGCCACAGCATCCTTATGGTACCCATAGAGCACCCACAGCATCCCTATGGTACCCATAGAGCACCCACAGCATCCCTGTGGTACCCATAGAGCACCCACAGCATCCTTATGGTACCCATAGAGCACCCACAGCATCCCTATGGTACCCATAGAGCACCCACAGCATCCCTATGGTACCCATAGAGCAGCCACAGCATCCCTATGGTACCCATAGAGCACCCACAGCATCCCTATGGTACCCATAGAGCACCCACAGCATCCCTATGGTACCCATAGAGCAGCCACAGCATCCCTATGGTACCCATAGAGCACCCACAGCATCCCTATGGTACCCATAGAGCAGCCACAGCATCCTTATGGTACCCATAGAGCACCCACAGCATCCCTATGGTACCCATAGAGCACCCACAGCATCCCTATGGTACCCATAGAGCAGCCACAGCATCCCTATGGTACCCATAGAGCACCCACAGCATCCCTATGGTACCCATAGAGCAGCCACAGCATCCCTATGGTACCCATAGAGCACCCACGGCATCCCTATGGTACCCATAGAGCAGCCACAGCATCCCTATGGTACCCATAGAGCACCCACAGCATCCTTATGGTACCCATAGAGCAGCCACAGCATCCCTATGGTACCCATAGAGCACCCACAGCATCCCTATGGTACCCATAGAGCACCCACGGCATCCCTATGGTACCCATAGAGCAGCCACAGCATCCTTATGGTACCCATAGAGCAGCCACAGCATCCTTATGGTACCCATAGAGCAGCCACAGCATCCCTATGGTACCCATAGAGCACCCACAGCATCCTTATGGTACCCATAGAGCACCCCTGGCATCCCTATGGTACCCATAGAGCAGCCACAGCATCCCTATGGTACCCATAGAGCACCCACAGCATCCTTATGGTACCCATAGAGCACCCACAGCATCCTTATGGTACCCATAGAGCAGCCACAGCATCCCGATGGTACCCATAGAGCACCCACAGCATCCTTATGGTACCCATAGAGCACCCCCGGCATCCCTGTGGTACCCATGGAGCACCCATGGCATCCATAGCACCCATAGCGCACTCCCAGCATCCCTATGGTACCCATAGAGCACCCACGGCATCCATAGCACCCATAGCGCACACAGCATCTGTACAACATCCATAGCATCCATAGAGCATCCATAGCACCCATAGAGTGTCCATAGCACCCCTAGAGCATCCGTGGCACCCATAGCATCCATAGAGCACAATGGCATCCTCCAGGTCACCACCAACCACAAGCAGGTTCAGCAGCACCCATAGAGCACCCATAGCAGCCATATGGCACCCACAGCATCCATAGTACCCATAGAGCACCCATAGCAGCCATATGGCACCCACAGCATCCATAGCACCCATAGAGCACCCATAGCAGCCGTATGGCACCCACAGCATCTATAGAGCACCCATAGCACCCCTATGGCACCCACAGCATCTCTAGAGCATCCAGAGCACCCATAGCACCCCTGTGGTACCCACAGCATCTCTAGAGCATCCATAGCACCCATAGAGCATCCATCGCACCCATAGAGCACCCATAGCACCCTTATGGCACCCACAGCATCCATAGCACCCATAGAGCACCTATAGCAGCCCTATGGCACCCACAGCATCTATACAGCACCCATAGCACCCGTATGGCACCCACAGCATCTCTGGAGCATCCATAGCACCCATACAGCACCCACAGCACCCCTGTGGCACCCACAGCATCTATAGAGCATCCATAGCACCCATAGAGCATCCGTCGCACCTATAGAGCACCCATAGCACCCTTATGGCACCCACAGCATCCATAGCACCCATAGAGCACCCATAGCAGCCCTATGGCACCCACAGCATCTCTAGAGCATCCAGAGCATCCATACAGCACCCACAGCACCCCTGTGGCACCCACAGCATCTCTAGAGCATCCAGAGCACCCATAGCACCCCTGTGGTACCCACAGCATCCATAGCACCCATAGAGCACCCATAGCACCCTTACGGCACCCACAGCACCCATAGAGCACCCCTAGCAGCCCTATGGCCCCTATGGGGGTGTTTCCTGCCCCCCCTCACCCCATTCTCTCCCCCACAGTTGGGGGGCTCAGCCCCTGTCCCTGCAGCTGCCTCCTTCCTGCCCAAGCAGCCGGGGGCCCTCCCCGTGGCCTCGGGGGTGCAACCCCAGGTAAAGGGGGGGGGGGGGAAGGTTTGGGGGGGCCCCATAGGGAGGTTTGGGGGGGCCCTGGCCCCCCCCCATCCCCCTGACCCCCCCTATAGCTGCCAGGGCAGCAGCTCAGCCCCGGGCTGGCCTCGGTCGGCATCATGGAGGAGCAGCAGCGGCAGCAGAGCCTGGTCTGGGGGGGCTATGGGGGGCTATGGGGGGGGCTATGGGGGTCTATGGGGGGGGCTATGGGGGTCTATGGGGGGGCTATGGGGGGGGTCTTTGGGGGGGTCTATGGGGGGTCTTTGGGGGGGCTATGGGAGTCTATGGGGGGGTCTATGGGAGTCTATGGGGGGGTTATGGAGGGGCTATGGGGGGGTCTTCGGGGGGGCTATGGTTGTCTTTGGGGAGGGTTTGGGGTGTCCTGGGGGGTTTGGGGCCATGCAGCAGGGGTTAGATAGGTTTGGGGGAGCCCTTAGTACCTTGGGGGGGTCCTGGGTGGGGGGCTTTGGGGCCATTGGAAAGGGTTGGGTAGGGTTGGGGGGGTCCTGGTGGGGTTGGGGGGGCCCTGAGGACCATGGGGAGGATTTGGGGGGGCCCTGGCTGGATCTGGGGGTGCTTTGGGGCCATTTGGAGGCGGTTACAGAGGCCTAAGGGGGGGGATCGGGGTCCTTCAATGTTGGGGTGCTGGGGGGGGGTCCCTTTCCCCCATTGGGGCCCCATTTGGGGGTGCCCCCCCCAACACCCCCATTCCCCCCCCCCCCCCCCAGTTACAGCTCCGGGCCCAGCAGCAGGCAGCAGCCAATCAGCAACAAGCTCCGCCCCCCTCGGCCCCGCCCGCCCCCGCCGCGGCCCCGCCCCCTGCACCCCCCCCGCGGGGCCGCCACCGCCTGCCCCCCCCCAGGCTGGACCATCCCAAAGCGGCGGCGCGGGGGGGGCTCTGCTGCGCCCCCAGAACCCCGGAGCCAACCCCCAGCTGCGGAGCCTGCTCCTGAGCCAGCAACCGGTGAGGGGGGGCCCCATGGGACACCCCCCCCCCATAATGGGACATCCCAGAGGCAGGGAACCCCCCCTTGTAAAAAGGGGGGGGGGGAGGTTAAGTGTTGGGACACCCCCATAATGGCTTGGGGGGGGGGGTTGACCCCCCCCTCCCTGACCCCTTTTCCCCCCCCCCCAAGCAGGCGGCGGTGCCCCCCCCCGCGCAGGCTCTGCACCACCTCCCGCAGCCGCTGCTCCCGCACCAGGGCCTGAACCCACTGCTGCACCCGCCCCCCCCCGCGCAGCCGTGGATGGGGCCCCCCCGTGCGCCCATTGCTGGTGAGACCCCCCTGGGCAGCCCATAATAACCCCCATAGACAGCCCATAATAACCCCCATAGGCATCCCAAAATAACCCCCATAGACAGCCCATAATAACCCCCATAGACACCCCATAATAACCCCCATAGGCATCCCAAAATAACCCCCATAGACACCCCATAATAACCCCCATAGACACCCCATAATAACCCCCATAGACAGCCCATAATAACCCCCATAGGCATCCCAAAATAACCCCCATAGACAGCCCATAATAACCCCCATAGACACCCCATAATAACCCCCATAGGCATCCCAAAATAACCCCCATAGACACCCCATAATAACCCCCATAGACACCCCATAATAACCCCCATAGACAGCCCATAATAACCCCCATAGGCATCCCAAAATAACCCCCATAGACAGCCCATAATAACCCCCATAGGCATCCCAAAATAACCCCCATAGACAGCCCATAATAACCCCCATAGGCATCCCAAAATAACCCCCATAGGCATCCCAAAATAACCCCCATAGACACCCCATAATAACCCCCATAGACACCCCATAATAACCCCCATAGGCATCCCAAAATAACCCCCATAGACACCCCATAATAACCCCCATAGACACCCCATAATAACCCCCATAGACAGCCCATAATAACCCCCATAGGCATCCCAAAATAACCCCCATAGACACCCCATAATAACCCCCATAGACACCCCATAATAACCCCCATAGACAGCCCATAATAACCCCCATAGGCATCCCAAAATAACCCCCATAGACAGCCCATAATAACCCCCATAGGCATCCCAAAATAACCCCCATAGACAGCCCATAATAACCCCCATAGGCATCCCAAAATAACCCCCATAGGCATCCCAAAATAACCCCCATAGACACCCCATAATAACCCCCATAGACACCCCATAATAACCCCCATAGACAGCCCATAATAACCCCCATAGACACCCCATAATAACCCCCATAGACACCCCATTATAACCCCCATAGACAGCCCATAATAACCCCCATAGACACCCCATAATAACCCCCATAGACATCCCATAATAACCCCCATAGTCATCCCATTATAACCCCCATAGACATCCCATAATAACCCCCATAGCCCATAATAACCCCCATAGACATCCCATAATAACCCCCATAGACACCCCATAATAACCCCCATAGACAGCCCATAATACCCCTGGGACCTCAACCCCCTCCAAGACCCTCCCATAACCACCCCCAGCCCCCCAAATACCCTTTGGACCCCCCCAATTACCCCAATGCCCCCCCAATTACCCCCAATTACCCCAATCCCCCCCAATTACCCCAATCCCCCCCAATTACCCCCAATCCCAAATACCCCAATGCCCCCCAATCCCCCCAATTACCCCAATCCCCCCAATTACCCCCAATTACCCCAATGCCCCCCCAATCCCCCCCAATTACCCCAATGCTCCCCAATTACCCCAATGCCCCTCAGTTACCCCCCAATTACCCCAATGCCCCCCCCTTTTTCCCCCCCAGGTCAGATGCTGCTGCCCCCCGGCCCCCCCCGTGGTCCCATTCCCCCCCCGGGGCTGCCCCCGGTGCAGGCGCCCAGCGTGATGGAGGAGGACATCCTCATGGACCTCATCTAGGGGGGACCCCCCCCCCCCGGGACCGGTTTTGGGGTGTCCCTGCCCTCCCCCCCCGTTTTTTGCTCAATAAACGGGCTCCAAGGGAGGGGCTTTGGGGGTGCTCAAGGGGTTGGGGGGGGGGTCCCCAATGTTGGGGGTCCCTTTGGGGGGGGGGGGGTCTGGTGATGGTGACCTGAGCCCATCCGGAGTGCCCCAAACCTGAGCCCAAACCAGCTTGAATGGCCCCAAACCTGAGCCCAACTGCCCCAGAAGGGCCTCTGAAAGCAGCCAAACTGCCCCACACCTGCCCAAATTGCCCCCCCCCCCCGGCCTGAATTGCCCCAAAGCAGCTGAAAGTGTCCCCAGAATTGCTCTTCCTGATGCTTTGGAGCTGGGTTGGGGGCAGTTTGGGCATAGTTTGGGGGAATTTCAGCTGTTTGGGGTTGATTTTGGGCTGCTTTGGGGACTTCTGGGCCATGTGGGGGCTTGTTTAGGACAAGCAAAGCAATTTGGGGCGTCATTGGAGCCGATTTGGGGCAATTCGGGTGAGTTCGGGGCATTTCAGGCTGGTTCGGGCTCTTCTGGGGCACTTCCAGCTCCTTAGGGGCATTTTCAGGCGTTTTGGGGGCAATTTGATCAGGTTTGGGGGCGCTTGGGGTGGCTTTGGGGCATTTCTGGCTGCTTTTCAGGCCCTTTGGGGCAATTTGGGTTGGGTTTTTGCTCTTCTAGGGCGATTCAAGCAGCTTTGGGGGCATTTTGGGGGCATTTCAGGTGGGCTTTGGAGCGAGGTGAGCTGGGTGCGGGTCATTTGGGCGCGTTGGAGGCATGGAGCGAGCTGCAGTACCCGCTATGGCCACACGGTGGCAGCAGAGCCGCTGTACCCGCTATGGCCACAGGCGCCCTCCTGCAGTACCACGGCACCACCACACGCTGGCAGCAGCGAGCTGCAGTACCCGCTATGGCCACACGGGGGCAGCAGCGAGCTGCAGGACCCGCTATGACCGCAAGGGCTCCACTGCAGTACCAGCTATGGCCACACGGTGGCAGCAGAGCCGCTGTACCCGCTATGGCCACAAGGCGCCCCCCACTCTGAAGGGGAGGGGCTGAGGGGCCCCATCCTCCATTAACACAGGTTGTGCCCCTCCCCCACTCTCCGCATGGAAATTTCGTGTTTATTCTGTCCAAAAAAAGGGGGGAATCGGTTAAAAGGGGGCGGGGGGGAGGGGCCGGTGACAGCGCGGCCCCGGGAGGGGGGGTAAGGGTGGGGGGAGGGGCGTGCTTTACCTGCGAAGAGACGTGTTGGGGGGTGGGGGAGGGGCGGGAGGGGGTGGGGGGAGGGGCAATAAATTAAATACGGAAAAAAGTAACGAAAAAAAGAAAAAAACGGGGATGAAAACGGGGAAATTCGAGCGTCGCGATCGCGGTCCTGTGGGGGGAGGGGCGGAGGGGGGAGGGGTCCGTTTCTTCCCCCTTCCCCCCCTTCGTTCTCCGCAGCCGCTGTTCGCTGATTGGTGGCTTGCTTGGTTGCTGAGGCGCTGATTGGCTGCTGGCTTGGTTGGTGGCTGCGCGGCGGCTGCTGATTGGCTGCGGCTTGGTGGGGGGAGGGGCGGGCAGGCGGCACCTCGGCAGCAGGAAGAGAGAGTGTCAGTGGGGGAGGGGCGGGAGCGAGCGGCCCCTCCCCCCACCTCCCCCCCCCCCCGCAGCGCCCTTCCCCCACCCATTGCCCCTCCCCCCCCGCCCCTTCCCCCTCCCCTCCCCCCAGAGACCCGGCTCGTTATGGGGCGACCCCTGCCCCTCCCCCACCCCCAGCTGGGGGTCACTTGGGGGGCAGCCGTGGGTCACTTGGGGGTCCAAAGTGAGGCAGTGTCCAGTTGGGGGGCAGCAGTGGGGCAGCACCCAGGTGGGGTTCGGTTGTGGGGCACTGCCCTGCTGCGGGTCAGCTGAGAGTCACTTGGGGGGCAGCAGTGGGGCAGCTCCCGGCTGTAGCTCTGCTGTGGGTCACAGGAGGGGGGGCTGGGGGGCAGCACCTGGCTGTGGGTCACTGGGTGGCGGGGGTCCAAAGTGGAACAGCATCCAGCTGTGGGGCAGCAATGGGGCAGCTCCCAGCTGTGGGGCAGCAATGGGTCAGCACCCAGCAGTGGGGCAGCAGTGGGGCAGCTCCCAGCCGTGGGGCAGCTCCCAGCCGTGGGGCAGCAATGGGGCAGCTCCCAGGAGTGGGGCAGCTCCCAGCCGTGGGGCAACAGTGGGGCAGCTCCCAGCAGTGGGGCAGCTCCCAGCCGTGGGGCAGCAGTGGGGCAGCTCCCAGCCGTGGGGCAGCAGTGGGGCAGCTCCCAGCAGTGGGGCAGCTCCCAGCCGTGGGGCAGCAGTGGGGCAGCTCCCAGCCGTGGGGCAGCAGTGGGGCAGCTCCCAGCAGTGGGGCAGCTCCCAGCCGTGGGGCAGCTCCCAGCCGTGGGGCAGCAGTGGGGCAGCTCCCAGCCGTGGGGCAGCTCCCAGCCGTGGGTCACTGCCCAGCTGTGGCTCTGCCGTGGGTCCCGGGGGGGGGTGGGGGGGCGGCGCAGGTCCCGCCGTGGGGCAGCGCCGTGGGGCAGCGGCGGGGGCTCAGCAGGGGGGCAGCGCGGGGAGGCTCCGCTTGCAGTCGATGGCGCTGCCGTCGGGGCCGCTGTAGGTGAGCGGCAGCGCCCCCAGGAAGCGGCGGCGGCTCTCGGCGGTGTCCAGGGCCAGCGCGGCCCCGACCGCGGCCACCGGCAGCGTCGGCCGGAAGCTGAGGAGAGAAGGAGGTCAGGGGGGGCCGAGCCCCACACATGGGGGGCAGAGCCCCATAGATGTGGAGGGACACGGCCCCGGGGGGGAGGACGTGGCCCCATAGACAAGGGACACAGCCCCATGGATGGGGGACACAGCCCCATAGATGGAGGATGGGGCCCCATAGATGTAGCCCCATAGATGGGGGACACAGCCCCACACATGGGGGGCAGAGCCCCATAGATGAAGGATGCGACCCCATGGGTGTGGAGGGACACGGCCCTAGGGGGGAGGATGTGGCCCCATAGACAAGGGACATAGACCCATAGATGGAGGATGGGGCCCCATAGATGTAGCCCCATAGATGGGGGACACAGCCCCACACATGGGGGGCAGAGCCCCATAGATGTGGAGGGACACAGCCCTGGGGGGGGGGGGGGTGGCCCTATAGACAAGGGACACAGCCCCATAGATGGGGGACACAGCCCCATAGATGGGGGACACAGCCCCACAGATGCGGCCCCAGAGATGGGGCACACGGCCCCATAGGCATGGGGGACAGATCCCCACACTTGGGGGGCACAGCCCACATGTGGAGGATGTGGCCCCATAGACAGAGGGCACAGCCCCATAGATGTGGATACAGCCTGGGGGGGGGGGGATATGCAGCCCCCCACATGTGGGGCAGAAACATGGGCTCGTGCACTCACTATGGGGCAGGACCGGCATCTCACACCCCCCATAGGCCAAATATGGGGCACAACTGGGACTCACGCAGCCCCTATGGGGCAGACCCGGGCCTCATCCCTCCCTATCCCCATTATGGGGCAGGAATAGGGGGCTCCATCCCGCTATGGGGCAGAAAAGGGGCTTCCACCCCTAATAAGGGGCAGAACTGGGGCTCACCCCCCCTCTATCCCCACTATGGGGGTCTCTCATGCCCACCATGGGGCAGAAATAGGGCTCCCAACCCCAACGTGGGGCAGAACTGGAGCTCTCATACCCAATATGGGGCAGAAATGGGGTCTCCCACCCTACTATAGGGCAGAATGGGGGCTTCCACCCTCACTATGGGGCAGAAACGGGGTCTCCTACCCCTCTATTGGGCAGAAATGGGGTCTCCCACCCTACTATAGGGCAGAAAGGGGGCTTCCACCCTCACTATGGGGCAGAAACGGAGTCTCCCACCCCTCTATGGGTCACAAACGGGGTCTCCCACCCCTCTCTGTGCCACACACGGGGTCTCCCACCCCTCTCTGTGCCACACACGGGGTCTCCCACCCCTCTATGGGGCACACACGGGGTCTCCCACCCCTCTATGGGGCACACACGGGGTCTCCCACCCCTCTCTGTGCCACACACGGGGTCTCCCACCCCTCTATGGGGCACACACGGGGTCTCCCCTCCCCCTCACTCACCTGCTGCCACCGCCGCGGCTCCGTCTCCCCCATCCCCCCCTCCCCCCCCGCCCCTCCCCCCCCTCCCCCCCCGCCCCTCCCCCCGCACGTACGCTCGCAGGAGGGCGCGCAGGGCCCCGCGCCGCTCGCGCTCGATGAAGAGGTCAATGAGGCGCGCGGGGGACGGCGGCAGCGCCCGGTACAGGCGGAAGAAGCGGCGGAAATTGCCCAGGGCCCAGCAAGAGCGGAGCGAAAGGACCTGGGCCACGAGCGCCTCCTGGCGGACGGGAGGACGCAAAGCAGCGAGCTCCAGGGTCAGCTCTGCCATAGGGAGAGAGAGGGGGGAGCGATGGGGCTGGGCTCTGCCATAGGGAGAGAGAGGGGGGAGCGATGGGGCTGGGCTCTGCCATAGGGAGAGAGAGGGGGGAGCGATGGGGCTGGGCTGTGCCATAGGGAGAGAGAGGGGGGAGCGATGGGGCTGGGCTGTGCCATAGGGAGAGAGAGGGGGGAGCGATGGGGCTGGGCTGTGCCATAGGGAGAGAGAGGGGGGAGCGATGGGGCTGGGCTGTGCCATAGGGAGAGAGAGGGGGGAGCGATGGGGCTGGGCTGTGCCATAGGGAGAGAGAGGGGGGAGCGATGGGGCTGGGCTCTGCCATAGGGAGAGAGGGGGGAGCTATGGGGCGATGGAGCCGGGCTCCAGCATCTGCTCTGCAATGGGACATGGATGTGGATATGGGGTAACGGGGTCAGGATGTGGGGGTCAATGGGGGGACAGACGTGGGGCGCAAGGTAATGGGGTTAGACATGGTTGGGGGGCGAACCCACCTATATGGGGGTTCAGGCTATGGGGTTGAGGATATGGGGGGCAGGAAGCGGGGTTAATGGGGGGCAGGATGTGGGATGTGAACCCCAAACCCCCTCTAACATGATGTGGGTTTGCTGCAGGGGAACATGTGGGTTCTATGGGGCAGCTGTGGGTCACGCTATGGGGCAGCTGTGGGGCTCACCTCCCGAGTTGCGGGTGAACATGCAGTACAGGATGCAGGGGCTATGGGGCGCTATGGGTCACGCTATGGGTCATGCTATGGGGCAGCTATGGGTCACGCTATGGGGCAGGCTATGGGGCTCACCTCCCGAGTTGCGCGTGAACATGCAGTACAGGATGCAGGGGCTATGGGTCACGCTATGGGGCAGGCTATGGGGCAGGCTATGGGGCAGGCTATGGGGCTCACCTCCCGAGTTGCGGGTGAACATGCAGTACAGGATGCAGGGGCTATGGGTCACGCTATGGGGCAGGCTATGGGTCACGCTATGGGGCAGGCTATGGGGCAGGCTATGGGGCAGGCTATGGGTCACGCTATGGGTCACGCTATGGGGCAGGCTATGGGTCACGCTATGGGGCAGGCTATGGGGCAGGCTATGGGGCTCACCTCCCGAGTTGCGCGTGAACATGCAGTACAGGATGCAGGGGCTATGGGTCACGCTATGGGGCAGGCTATGGGGCACGCTATGGGGCTCACCTCCCGAGTTGCGCGTGAACATGCAGTACAGGATGCGATAGGCCGTGAACTCGCCCTGGTTCCCGGGCAGGTTCTCGCTGTAAAGCGCCTTCAGCTGCGTCTGGCACTGATTGAACTCCTCGTGGTCACCCTATGGGGGGGGGGGGACACAGGACCCTCAATGGGGGGGGGTCACACACACGGGGGGGGGGGGGTCCGGTTTTGGGGGGGGGTACCCCCAAACCCACCTTCTCGAGCGCGATGCGGGCGTGAGCCTCATAGACCTCAACAGTGAACTCGGTGCGGACGCCCTGGACCTGGGAGGGGGGCAATGGGGGGCAATGGGGTGAGACCCCCCCCCAATACAAGAGACCCCCCCCCAAGGAGTTCAGGGGGTCCCCAAAAGGTTTAAACCCCCCCCAAAGTGATGGGGACCCCCCTAAAGGGGTCCAGAACCCCCCATAAGTGATGGGGACCCCCCTAAAGGGTCCAGAACCCCCCCATAAGTGATGGGGACCCCCCTACAGGGTCCAGAACCCCCCCCATAAGTGATGGGGACCCCCCTAAAGGGGTCCAGAACCCCCCCATAAGTGATGGGGACCCCCCTAAAGGGGTCCAGAACCCCCCCATAAGTGATGGGGACCCCCCTAAAGGGGTCCAGAACCCCCCCATAAGTGATGGGGACCCCCCTAAAGGGTCCAGAACCCCCCCATAAGTGATGGGGAACCCCCTAAAAGGGTCCAGACCCCCCCCCATAAGTGATGGGGACCCCCCTAAAGGGGTCCAGAACCCCCCCATAAGTGATGGGGACCCCCCTAAAGGGGTCCAGAACCCCCCCATAAGTGATGGGGACCCCCCTACAGGGGTCCAGAACCCCCCCATAAGTGATGGGGACCCCCCTAAAGGGGTCCAGAACCCCCCCATAAGTGATGGGGACCCCCCTAAAGGGGTCCAGAACCCCCCCATAAGTGATGGGGACCCCCCTAAAGGGGTCCAGAACCCCCCCATAAGTGATGGGGACCCCCCCATGGCCCCCCCCCGGCCCCTGGGGCTCTCACGGTCAGGTCCTGCCGGATGGACTTGAGCTGCTCGCAGGCGAAGGCGTAATCCTGGTGCTGCTGCCAGTGCGCCCGCACCAGCGCCAGCGCCCGCACCAGCACCTGCAATGGCAGCGGAGCAGCGCTAGGGGGAGCGCTAGGGGAGCGCTAGCGGGAGCGCTATGGGGAGGGCTATGGGGAGGGCTATGGGGAGGGCTATGGGGAGCGCTAGGGGGAGCGCTAGGGGGAGCGCTAGCGGGAGCGCTATGGGGAGGGCTAGGGGGAGGGCTAGGGGGAGGGCTAGGGGGAGGGCTATGGGGAGGGCTATGGGGAGGGCTATGGGGAGCGCTATGGGGAGGGCTATGGGGAGGGCTAGGGGGAGGGCTATGGGGAGGGCTAGGGGGAGGGCTATGGGGAGGGCTAGGGGGAGTGCTATGGGGATGGTTATGGGGAGGGCTATGGGGAGGGCTATAGGGAGGGCTATGGGGAGGGCTATAGGGAGGGCTATGGGGAGGGCTATGGGGGAGGGCTATGGGGGAGCGCTATGGGGAGGGCTAGGGGGAGGGCTAGGGGGAGGGCTAGGGGGAGGGCTATGGGGAGTGCTATGGGGAGGGCTAGGGGGAGTGCTATGGGGAGGGTTATGGGGAGGGCTATGGGGAGGGCTATGGGGGAGCGCTAGGGGAGCGCTAGGGGGAGGGCTATGGGGAGGGCTATGGGGAGGGCTATGGGGAGGGCTATAGGGAGGGCTATGGGGAGGGCTATAGGGAGGGCTATGGGGAGGGCTATGGGGGAGCGCTATGGGGAGGGCTATGGGGAGGGCTATGGGGAGCGCTATGGGGAGGGCTATGGGGAGTGCTATGGGGAGGGTTATGGGGAGGGTTATGGGGAGGGTTATGGGGGGAGCTATGGGGAGGGCTATGGGGAGGGTTATGGGGAGGGTTATGGGGAGGGTTATGGGGGGAGCTATGGGGAGGGCTATGGGGAGGGTTATGGGGAGGGCTATGGGGAGGGCTATGGGGAGGGTTATGGGGAGGGTTATGGGGGGAGCTATGGGGAGGGCTATGGGGAGGGCTATGGGGAGGGCTATGGGGAGCGCTATGGGGAGGGTTATGGGGAGGGCTATGGGGAGCGCTAGGGGGAGCACTAGGGGAGCGCTATGGGGAGGGCTATGGGGAGCGGTATGGGGAGGGCTATGGGGAGGGCTATGGGGAGGGCTATGGGGAGCGCTATGGGGAGGGTTATGGGGAGGGCTATGGGGAGCGCTATGGGGAGCGCTATGGGGAGTGCTATGGGGAGGGCTATGGGGAGGGCTATTGGGAGGGTTATGGGGAGGGTTATGGGGAGGGCTATGGGGAGCGCTATGGGGAGGGTTATGGGGAGGGCTATGGGGAGGGCTATGAGGAGTGCTATGGGGAGGGTTATGGGGAGGGCTATGGGGAGGGCTATGGGGAGGGCTATTGGGAGGGTTATGGGGAGGGTTATGGGGAGGGCTATGGGGAGCGCTATGGGGAGGGCTATGGGGAGGGCTATGGGGCAGGCTATGGGGCAGGCTATGGGGCACAGATCAGCCACAGGTACCACTTGGTTCCGGGTGCCTACAGGTGTCTCTAGGGGTGTCCATGTGCATCTACATGCGTGTGCCTGTGTGCGCTTATGTGTGTCTATAGATGCTATGAATATCCATAGGTGCTGTAGATGTCTATCTGTGCCTGTAGGTGCTATAGGTGTCTATAGCTGTCTATGTGTGTCTATAGGTGTCTATAGCTGTCTATGTGTGTCTATAGGTGTCTATAGCTGTGTATGTGTGTCTATAGGTGTCTATAGCTGTCTATGTGTGTCTATAAGTATCTATAGGTGTCTATGTGTGTCTATAGGTATCTATAGCTGTCTATGTGTGTCTATAGGTATCTATAGCTGTCTATGTGTGTCTATAGGTATCTATAGGTGTCTATGTGTGTCTATAGGTGTCTATGTGTGTCTATAGCTGTCTATAGGTGTCTATGTGTGTCTATAGGTGTCTATGTGTCTATAGGTGTCTATAGGTATCTGTGTGTGTCCATAGGTGTCTATGTGTGTCTATGTGTGTCCATAGGTATCTATAGGTATCTATAGGTGTCTATAGGTGTCTATAGGTATCTACAGGTGCCACTCACCGGCACGGGCCGCACGGTGGCGGGGTCGGGGGCGCAGGTCAGCCGCAGGTACCGCTTGGTGACGTCCTGGCAGGTTCCCAGGATCTGGAGCTGGTTCCAATCGGGCCCGGGGCCGGGTCCCGGCGGCTCCGCAGCGGCCCCTAGGGGCAGCACCAGCGGCTCGGAGCGCAGGCGGCGGCCGGGGCCCGGCTGGAACCGCGCTGCCCGGCGCTGCCGCTTCGCCTCCTTCTCCGGGTCCTCGGGCTCCAGCGGCGCCCGGCGGCGGGGACGGCGCCCGGGACCTGGCTCCGGCCTGGAATAACGTGGGATGGGGTCAGGAATGGGAGGGGGGTAAGGAAGGAGAGCCCATGGGATGGGGGTGAGGAATGGGATGGGGTAAGGAAGGAGAGCCCATGGGATGGGGTCAGGAATGGGAGGGGGGTAAGGAAGGAGAGCCCATGGGATGGGGGTGAGGAATGGGATGGGGGTAAGGAAGGAGAGCCCATGGGATGGGGGTGAGGAATGGGATGGGGTAAGGAAGGAGAGCCCATGGGATGGGGTCAGGAATGGGAGGGGGGTAAGGAAGGAGAGCCCATGGGATGGGGTCAGGAATGGGAGGGGGGTAAGGAAGGAGAGCCCATGGGATGGGGGTGAGGAATGGGATGGGGTAAGGAAGGAGAGCCCATGGGATGGGGGTGAGGAATGGGATGGGGGTAAGGAAGGAGAGCCCATGGGATGGGGGTGAGGAATGGGATGGGGGTAAGGAAGGAGAGCCCATGGGATGGGGGTGAGGAATGGGATGGGGTAAGGAAGGAGAGCCCATGGGATGGGGTAAGGAATGGGATGGGGTAAGGAAGGAGAGCCCATGGGATGGGGGTGAGGAATGGGATGGGGGTAAGGAAGGAGAGCCCATGGGATGGGGTCAGGAATGGGATGGGGGTAAGGAAGGAGAGCCCATGGGATGGGGTCAGGAATGGGATGGGGGTAAGGAAGGAGAGCCCATGGGATGGGGTCAGGAATGGGAGGGGGGTAAGGAAGGAGAGCCCATGGGATGGGGTCAGGAATGGGAGGGGGTA
Organism: Psittacula echo; assembly: GCF_963264785.1. Lineage (NCBI taxonomy): Eukaryota > Metazoa > Chordata > Aves > Psittaciformes > Psittacidae > Psittacula > Psittacula echo. The sequence goes on along the minus strand of NW_027664249.1, from coordinate 26,944 downwards.
AGGAAGGAGAGCCCATGGGATGGGGTCAGGAATGGGAGGGGGATAAGGAAGGAGAGCCCATGGGATGGGGTCAGGAATGGGAGGGGGATAAGGAAGGAGAGCCCATGGGATGGGGGTCAGGAATGGGAGGGGGATAAGGAAGGAGAGCCCATGGGATGGGGTCAGGAATGGGAGGGGGATAAGGAAGGAGAGCCCATGGGATGGGGGTCAGGAATGGGAGGGGGATAAGGAAGGAGAGCCCATGGGATGGGGGTCAGGAATGGGAGGGGGATAAGGAAGGAGAGCCCATGGGATGGGGTCAGGAATGGGAGGGGGGTAAGGAAGGAGAGCCCATGGGATGGGGGTGAGGAATGGGATGGGGTAAGGAAGGAGAGCCCATGGGATGGGGTCAGGAATGGGATGGGGGTAAGGAAGGAGAGCCCATGGGATGGGGGTGAGGAATGGGATGGGGTAAGGAAGGAGAGCCCATGGGATGGGGGTGAGGAATGGGATGGGGGTAAGGAAGGAGAGCCCATGGGATGGGGGTGAGGAATGGGATGGGGTAAGGAAGGAGAGCCCATGGGATGGGGTCGGGAATGGAGCCCATGGGATGGGGTCAGGGATGGAACCCATGGGATGGGGTCAGGGATGGAACCCATGGGATGGGGTCGGGAATGGAGCCCATGGGATGGGGTCAGGGATGGAGCCCATGGGATGGGGTCAGGGATGGAACCCATGGGATGGGGTCAGGGATGGAACCCATGGGATGGGGTCAGGGATGGAACCCATGGGATGGGGTCAGGGATGGAACCCATGGGATGGGCTTGGGAATGGAGCCCATGGGATGGGGTCGGGGATGGAACCCATGGGATGGGGTCGGGGATGGAACCCATGGGATGGGGTCAGGGATGGAGCCCATGGGATGGGGTCAGGGATGGAACCCATGGGATGGGGTCAGGGATGGAGCCCATGGGATGGGGTCAGGGATGGAGCCCATGGGATGGGGTCAGGGATGGAAGCCATGGGATGGGGTCAGGGATGGAGCCCATGGGATGGGGTCAGGGATGGAGCCCATGGGATGGGGTCAGGGATGGAAGCCATGGGATGGGGTCAGGGATGGAGCCCATGGGATGGGGTCAGGAATGGAGCCCATGGGATGGGGTCGGGAATGGAACCCATGGGATGGGGGTGAGGAATGGGATGGGGGTAAGGAAGGAGAGCCCATGGGATGGGGTCAGGAATGGAGCCCATGGGATGGGGTCGGGAATGGAGCCCATGGGATGGGGTCAGGGATGGAACCCATGGGATGGGGTCGGGAATGGAACCCATGGGATGGGGTCAGGGATGGAGCCCATGGGATGGGGTCAGGGATGGAGCCCATGGGATGGGGTCAGGGATGGAACCCATGGGATGGGGTCAGGAATGGAACCCATGGGATGGGGTCAGGAATGGAACCCATGGGATGGGGTCAGGGATGGAGCCCATGGGATGGGGTCAGGGATGGAGCCCATGGGATGGGGTCAGGGATGGAACCCATGGGATGGGGTCAGGGATGGAACCCATGGGATGGGGGGCTCAGAGACTGGGATCCAGCCCCACATCCCATGGGCATGGGGGGGATGAGGGGCCCCAGCCCGGGATAAGGGCGCTCAGGTACCTCTTGCCTCTCTGCACCCGCAGGCGGCCGCCACGTTCCGCCGGCCCCCCCCGGCCCCCCCGGCTCTTGGGGGGCCCCCGGCGGGTCCCGGGGCGCCCCTCGGGGCCCGATCCTGAGCTCTCCGAGTCCGAGTGGGAGTCACTGGAGGGGGGGCGAAAAGGGGGGGGGGTTAAAGGACATGGGGGGGGCTATGGGGGGGCACTGGGGGCAAGTTTGGGGGGGAGTTAAGGGTTATGGGGGGGTTGTGGGGGGTGGGAGCGCGTGGGGGTATTTTGGGGTGGTTTCCCGTTGGTTTTGGGGTGTTTCTGAGTGGTCTGGGGGTAGTTTGGGGGTGTTTGGGGAGATGGAGGGGGAGTTTTGGGGGGCTTTCAGGTTATTTGGGAGTGTTTCCGGGGGGGTTTGGGGTGTTTCAGGCTGATTTCAGGGTGTTTCGGGCTGATTTTGGGGTGCTTAGGGCTGATTTTGGGGTGTTCTGAGGTGATTTTGGGGTGTTTCAGGCTGATTTTGGGGTGTTTCAGGCTGATTCTGGGCTGATTTTGGGGTGCTCCGGGCTGATTTCGGGGTGTTCGGGGTTGATTTCGGGGTGTTCGGGGCTGATTTTGGGGTGTTCCGGGCTGATTTTGGGGTGTTTGGGGCTGATTTCGGGGTGTTCGGGGCTGATTCCGGGCTGATTTTGGGGTGTTTGGGGCTGATTTTGGGGTGTTCTGGGTTGATTTTGGGGTGTTCCGGGCTGATTTCGGGGTGTTCGGGGCTGATTTCGGGGTGTTCGGGGCTGATTTTGGGGTGTTCCGGGCTGATTTTGGGTGATTTTAGGGTATTTCAGGCTGATTTTGGGGTGTTCGGGGCTGATTCCGGGCTGATTTTGGGCTGTTCGGGGCTGATTTCGGGCTGTTCGGGGTTGATTTCGGGCTGTTCGGGGCTGATTTTGGGCTGTTCGGGGCTGATTTCGGGCTGTTCGGGGCTGATTTCGGGGTGTTCGGGGCTGATTCCGGGCTGTTCGGGGCTGATTTCGGGGTGTTCGGGGCTGATTCCGGGCTGTTCGGGACTGATTCCGGGCTGTTCGGGGCTGATTTTGGGCTGTTCGGGGCTGATTTCGGGCTGTTCGGGGCTGATTTCGGGGTGTTCGGGGCTGATTCCGGGCTGAATTTGGGGTGTTCGGGGTTGATTTCGGGCTGATTTTGGGGTGTTCCGGGCTGATTCCGGGCTGTTCGGGGCTGATTTTGGGCTGTTCGGGGCTGATTCCGGGCTGTTCGGGGCTGATTTCGGGCTGTTCGGGGCTGATTCCGGGCTGTTCGGGGCTGATTCCGGGCTGTTCGGGGCTGATTTTGGGGTGTTCGGGGCTGATTTTGGGCTGTTCGGGGCTGATTCCGGGCTGTTCGGGGCTGATTTCGGGCTGTTCGGGGCTGATTTTGGGGTGTTCGGGGCTGATTTTGGGCTGTTCGGGGCTGATTCCGGGCTGTTCGGGGTTGATTTCGGGCTGTTCGGGGCTGATTCCGGGCTGTTCGGGGTTGATTTCAGGCTGTTCGGGGCTGATTCCGGGCTGTTCGGGGCTGATTTCGGGCTGTTCGGGGCTGATTCCGGGCTGTTCGGGGCTGATTTTGGGATGTTCGGGGTTGATTTTGGGGTGTTCGGGGCTGATTTTGGGCTGTTCGGGGCTGATTCCGGGCTGTTCGGGGCTGATTCCGGGCTGTTCGGGGCTGATTCCGGGCTGTTCGGGGTTGATTTTGGGGTGTTCGGGGCTGTCGGGGGCGCTGGGTCCCGCCGCCCACCTGCGTCGGAAGCGGCGCGCCGGCGAGCGGGACGAGGAGCGGGAGCGGGAGCGGGAGGCGCCGCTGGAGGAGGAGCTGTTCTCCTTCATGAACACGTTCCTGTTCCCGAACTTGGTGCCCAACGCGTGCCCCCGGGAGCGGCCGGCGCCGGCGCCGCCGCGGTGCGGGGGGGGCCCCCCCAACGGACCCCCCCCGGCCCTGGGGGGGGGCTGGGACCCCCCCGAGCTTCCGGCCGCGGCCCAACGGGGCGGGGGCTTCTTGGGGCTGCCGGAGGGGGCGTCACGGGACAGGCTGCGGAGACACATCCCTATGGAGCGTCCCTATGGAGCGTCCCTATGGAGCGTCCCTATGGAGCGTCCCTATGGAGCCTCCCTATGGAGCGTCCCTATGGAGTGTCCCTATGGAGCGTCCCTATGGAACGTCCCTATGGAGCGTCCCTATGGAGCGTCCCTATGGAGCGTCCCTATGGAGCATCCCTATGGAACATCCCTATGGAGCGTCCCTATGGAGCATCCCTATGGAGCATCCCTATGGAGCGTCCCTATGGAGCGTCCCTATGGAGCATCCCTATGGAACATCCCTATGGAACATCCCTATGGAGCGTCCCTATGGAGCGTCCCTATGGAGCGTCCCTATGGAGCATCCCTATGGAGCATCCCTATGGAGCGTCCCTATGGAGCGTCCCTATGGAACGTCCCTATGGAGCGTCCCTATGGAGCGTCCCTATGGAACATCCCTATGGAACATCCCTATGGAACATCCCTATGGAGCCTCCCTATGGAGCGTCCCTATGGAGCGTCCCTATGGAACATCCCTATGGAACATCCCTATGGAGCGTCCCTATGGAGCGTCCCTATGGAGCGTCCCTATGGAGCATCCCTATGGAGCATCCCTATGGAGCATCCCTATGGAGCGTCCCTATGGAACGTCCCTATGGAGCGTCCCTATGGAGCGTCCCTATGGAACGTCCCTATGGAACATCCCTATGGAACATCCCTATGGAGCCTCCCTATGGAGCGTCCCTATGGAGCGTCCCTATGGAGCGTCCCTATGGAGCGTCCCTATGGAACGTCCCTATGGAGCGTCCCTATGGAGCGTCCCTATGGAGCGTCCCTATGGAACGTCCCTATGGAGCGTCCCTATGGAGCGTCCCTATGGAACATCCCTATGGAGCGTCCCGATGGAGCGTCCCGATGGAGCGTCCCGATGGAGCATCCCTATGGAGCATCCCTATGGAACATCCCTATGGAACGTCCCGATGGAGCGTCCCGATGGAGCGTCCCTATGGAGCGTCCCGATGGAGCGTCCCGATGGAGCGTCCCTATGGAGCCTCCCTATGGAGCGTCCCGATGGAGCGTCCCGATGGAGCGTCCCTATGGAGCGTCCCTATGGAGCGTCCCTATGGAGCGTCCCTATGGAACGTCCCTATGGAGCGTCCCGATGGAGCGTCCCGATGGAGCGTCCCGATGGAAGGTCCCTATGGAACGTCCCTATGGAGCCTCCCTATGGAGCCTCCCTATGGAGCCTCCCTATGGAGCGTCCCGATGGAGCACCCCTATGGAGCGTCCCTATGGAACGTCCCTATGGAGCGTCCCTATGGAGCGTCCCTATGGAGCGTCCCTATGGAGCCTCCCTATGGAGCGTCCCTATGGAACGTCCCTATGGAGCGTCCCTATGGAGCCTCCCTATGGAGCGTCCCGATGGAGCGTCCCGATGGAGCGTCCCTATGGAGCGTCCCTATGGAGCGTCCCTATGGAGCCTCCCTATGGAGCGTCCCTATGGAACGTCCCTATGGAGCGTCCCTATGGAGCCTCCCTATGGAGCGTCCCTATGGAGCGTCCCGATGGAGCACCCCTATGGAGCGTCCCTATGGAACGTCCCTATGGAGCGTCCCTATGGAGCGTCCCTATGGAGCCTCCCTATGGAGCGTCCCTACGGAGCATCCCCATAGAACCTCAATGTCACATCCCTACGGAGCATCCCCATCGATCTGAGGTGTCCTGGGTGGCTCTGCCCTCCCCCTGGCTCTGTGTGTCCGGGGGGCGATTCCCGGCATTCCCGGCTCACCCAGGCAGCGGCTCCCGGCTCCAGTCGATGGTGAAGGCGGATCCGTCCTGGAGGCGGGCCTGGAGCACTTCCTTGAGCAGCTTCTCGGTGCGGTCCTTGTCCTCCTCGGACTCGCAGGCGGTGAAGCAGCGCTGCACGTACTCCTTCATGTCCTGCGGCCAGTCCTCGGGCTTCCCGCTGGGAATGCCGGCACGCCGCATCAGCAAACAGGGAATGCCGGAAGGGGAGGGGGCGACGGGATTTGGGGTCTCTGAGGAACAGCTTGAGGGGATACATCCCTGTGGAGCATCCGTATGGAGCAGGGAATGGGAGAATACGGGGAATATTGGGGGTCTCCGAGGGGGGATTTGGGGTATCTATAGAGGGGATCTGGGGGTCTCTATAGGGGGGATCTGGGGGCCTCTATAGGGGGGATCTGGGGGCCTCTATAGGGGGGATCTGGGGGCCCCTATAGGGGGGATCTGGGGGTCTCTATAGGGGGGAACTGGGGGTCTATGGGGGGGGTTGGGGGTCTCTATAGGGGGCATCTGGGGGTCTCTATAGGGGGGATCTGGGGGCCTCTATAGGGGGGATCTGGGGGTCTCCATGGGGGGGATTTATGGCGGGTTGGGGGTCTCTATAAGGGGGATCTGGGGGTCTATTGGGGGGGTTTGGGGGTCTCCATGGGGGGGATCTGGGGGTCTGGGGGGGGGGTTGGGGGTCTCTATAGAGGGGATCTGGGGGTCTATTGGGGGGGTTTGGGGGTCTCCATGGGGGGATCTGGGGGTCTCTATAAGGGGGATCTGGGGGCCTCCATAGGGGGGGTTTGGGGGTCTCCATGGGGGGATCTGGGGGCCTCTATAGGGGGGATCTGGGGGTCTATGGGGGGGGGTTGAGGGTCTCTACAGAGGGGATCTGGGGGTCTCCATGGGGGGGATCTGGGGGTCTCTGGGGGTCTATTGGGGGGGTTTGGGGGTCTCCATAGGGGGGATCTGGGGGTCTCCATGGGGGGGATTTGGGGTTCTCTATGGGGGGCTCTGGGGGTCTCGGGGGGTATTTGGGGGGCTCTGTCTCCCCCCCCGCCCTCACCCATGTCCATGGTGCTTGTCAGAGCCCGGCTGGGAGGCAAAGGTGGGTGCGGGGGGGGCCGGGGGGGCCCCGCGCTGCTGCTGCTGCTGCTCGGGGGGGGCGGCGAACCCGGAGCCGCTCAGCACAAACGGGCGCTTCGGGAGCTGGAACTTGAGCCCCCCGAGCCGGGGGCCTCTGTGGGGGGGGGACATGGGTCAGGGTGGGGGCAAAGGGGTGCAAGGGGGGGAGAAAAGGGGGGGAAGAAGGGGGGAAAAGGGGGGGAAAAAGGGGGGGCAAAAAGGAAGGGCAAAGGGGGGGAAATGGGGGGAAGGGGAGAGGAAAAAAGGGGGAAAAGGGGGTGGAAGGGGGGGAAGAAGGGGGGGAAGAAGGGGGGGGAAGAAGGGGGGGAAGAAGGGGGGGGAAGAAGGGGGGGAAGAAGGGGGGGGTAAGAAGGGGGGGTAAGAAGGGGGGGTAAAGAAGGGGGGGGTAAGAAGGGGGGGTAAAGAAGGGGGGGTAAAGAAGGGGGGTAAGAAGGGGGGGTAGGGGGGGGGAAGAAGGGGGGGGATGAAGGGGGGGGAAGAAGGGGGGGAAGAAGGGGGGGAGGAAGGGGGGAAGAAGGGGGGGGAAGAAGGGGGGGAAGGGGGAGGAAAGGGGGTAAGAAGGGGGTTTGGGGGGGAGGAAGTGTGGGTAAGGGGGAATGGGGGGAAAAAGAAGGGGGTAAAGGGAGTTTAGGGGGGAAAAGGGAAGGGAATAAGTGGGGAAAAGGGGGTCTGGGGGGGGATCATGGGGTGCCCCCCCCTTGGGGGTCTCTTACGCTTCATGCGGCTCCAGAGCTGCCCCTTCTTGCCCTTGGGGCCGGGCCCTTCATTGTTGTAGCCGTGGGGGGAGTACGGGGGGGGCGCAGCGGCCGCTTGGGGGGTCCCCGAGCCCCCCCCGCCAGGCGTGGGAGGAGCCGCAGCCGCCCCCGCCATGGGGAGGGTGCTGTGGGGGGGGGGGGGCTGCGGGGGGGGGTTGGGGGGCAGCTGAGGCTGGGGGCTGCCATAGGGGGGGCTTCGTCCAGCCCCGGCACTGGCGGCTGCTGGGGGGGGGACAAAGAGTGGTTGGGGGGGGGGTGTCCCAATGCTTTGGGTCCCCCCCCATAAAGCAATGGATGTGGCCCCCCCATAATGTGGGTCCCCCCCCCCCATAACGCAATGTCTGGGTCCCCCCCATAACGCAATGTGTGGGTCCCCCCCCCATAACGCAATGTGTGGGTCCCCCCCCCATAACGCAATGTGTGGGTCCCCCCCCCCCATAACGCAATGTGTGGGTCCCCCCATAACGAATGTGTGGGTCCCCCCCCCATAACGCAATGTGTGGGTCCCCCCCCATAACGCAATGTGTGGGTCCCCCCATAACGCAATGTGTGGGTTCCCCCCCCATAACGCCATGTGTGGGTCCCCCCCCCATAACGCAATGTGTGGGTCCCCCCCCCCATAACGCAATGTCTGGGTCCCCCCATAACGCAACGTGTGGGTCCCCCCCCCCATAACGCAATGTCTGGGTCCCCCCCATAACGCAATGTGTGGGTCCCCCCCCCCATAACGCAATGTGTGGGTTCCCCCCCCCATAACGCAATGTGTGGGTCCCCCCCCCATAACAACGCAACGTATTGGGTCCCCCCCCCACAATGTAATGTGTGGGTCCCCCCCATAACGCAACGTGTGGGTCCCCCCCCACATAACGCAATGTGTGGGTCCCCCCCATAACGCAACGTGTGGGTCCCCCCCCACATAACGCAATGTGTGGGTCCCCCCCCCTCACCTGGCCAAGGCCGCTCTGCTGGGGGGCTGTTGGGGGGCCGCAGCGTAGCCCCCCCCCGCCCCATAGGCCGCTGTTGTCGGCGTCGTTGTCGCCCCATAACCCGAGTAAACCCCCTGCAATGAGACCCCCCCCCCGTCAGCGCCTGCGCCCCACAAGTGCCCCCCACAAGTGCCCCCCCCCCATATCCCTGCCCCACACTTGGGGGTCTCACCATAGGGTAGTAGTAGCCATAGGGGTAGTAGCTGCCATAGGGCTGGTACCACTGGTAGTAGGGCGGCTGCTGCAGGTTGGGGTCCCCCTGCGAGGAGGAGTACTGGGGGGGGGGGGGAAGGGGGGGGCAGTTGGGGGGTGCCCCATAACCACAGACCCCCCCCCAAGAGCATCCTGTGCCCCCCAAGAGCACACAGAGACCCATAAGAGCCCCTTAAGAGCCTCTAGGACCCCCCGAACCTCTTTAAGAGCCTCTGGGACCCCCCTTTACCCCTTTAAGAGCCTCTAGGACCCCCCGAACCCCTTTAAGAGCCTCTCGGACCCCCCCGAACCCCTTTAAAAGCCTCTGGGACCCCCCCGAACCCCTTTAAGAGCCTCTGGGACCCCCCCGAACCCCTTTAAGAGCCTCTGGGACCCCCCCGAACCCCTTTAAGAGCCTCTGGGACCCCCCCGAACCCCTTTAAGAGCCTCTGGCACCCCCCTGAACCCCTTTAAGAGCCTCTGGGACCCCCCCGAACCCCTTTAAGAGCCTCTGGGACCCCCCTTTACCCCTTTAAGAGCCTCTGGAACCCCCCCGAACCCCTTTAAGAGCCTCTGGGACCCCCCCGAACCCATTTAAGAGCCTCTGGGACCCCCCTGAACCCCTTTAAAAGCCTCTGGGACCCCCCCGAACCCCTTTAAGAGCCTCTGGGACCCCCCTGAACCTCTTTAAGAGCCTCTGGGACCCCCCCGAACCCCTTTAAGAGCCTCTCGGACCCCCCCGAACCCCTTTAAGAGCCTCTGGGACCCCCCCGAACCCCTTTAAGAGCCTCTGGGACGCCCCCGAACCCCTTTAAGAGCCTCTAGGACCCCCCCGAACCCCTTTAAGAGCCTCTGGGACCCTCCCGAACCACTTTAAGAGCCTCTGAGACCCCCCCCGAACCCCTTTAAGAGCCTCTGGGACCCCCCTGAACCCCTTTAAGAGCCTCTGGGACCCCCCTGAACCCCTTTAAGAGCCTCTGGGACCCCCCCGAACCCCTTTAAGAGCCTCTGGGACCCCCCCGAACCCCTTTAAGAGCCTCTGGCACCCCCCCGAACCCCTTTAAGAGCCTCTGGGACCCCCCCGAACCCCTTTAAGAGCCTCTGGCACCCCCCCGAACCCTTTTAAGAGCCTCTGGCACCCCCCCGAGCCCCTTTAAGAGCCTCTGGGACCCCCCCGAACCCCTTTAAGAGCCTCTGGGACCCCCCCGAACCCCTTTAAGAGCCTCTGGGACCCCCCCGAACCCCTTTAAGAGCCTCTGGGACCCGCTTTAAGAGCCCCTGGTGCCCCCTTAACCCCCTCCGAGGTCCCCAGTGCACGCTCAGGCCCGCTCTCTGCTCCCCAGGCCCCAACAGGACCCCTCTGGGCCTCCATAGCCGCCCTCAGGACCCTCCTCAGCCCCATCAGGCCCCATCCGGACCCCCCCTCTCATTCCCCCCCTTCACCTGCGCTCCGCCGCCCGCCGCTCCCTTCCCTCCGGCGGCCGCCGCTTTGCTGATGCTGGCCAGCGCCTGCCGCGCCTTCTCCCACTCGGGGTTCTCATGGGCCGGCGGCTCCAGAGCCCCCTCCCGGGCCCCGCCGCTGCCCAGCGCGTACTGCCCGGCCCTGCGGGGAGCGGACGCGCACCGGAAGGCTCGGATGCGGTGTCCGGACCCGCCCCAAGGTTCCCCCCCAAGCCCCGCGCTCACCACTCGGGCGCCCGCTGGTCCCCGATGTTGGCGGCCATCGGCGGGGCCTGGCCTAGGCCCGGCAATGGCGGAGCCCAAGATGGCGGCGCTGCCTCAGCCGGAGCTTCCTCCTCCTGCCTCCCTCCCCGAGGGCTTCACTTCCGGTGGCGCCGCGGGAGGGCCAATGGGAGAGCGGGGAGGCAGGAAAGGGGCGGGGCGAAAGGGCAGTGGGAGGAGGGGCTTTGGGGAGCGGTGGCCAATGGGAGAGAGGAACGCGGGGGGTGGTGGCCAATGGGGAGGCAGGGATTGGGGGGGGACGGTGGTCGGGAAGGGTCAAACCGTTCTCAAAGCGCAACGGGATGTGATGGGGGGGCAGGAGCAGGGCAGGAGTCAGTGCCCCATAGCAGGGGGCTCAGTGCCCCATAGAAGGGGCTCAGTGCCCCATAGCAGGGGGCTCAGTGCCCCATAGAAGGGGCTCAATGCCCCAGAAGTGGGGTATCAATGCCCCATAATGGAGAGCTTCCTTGCCCCATACCTGGGGGTATCAACACCCCATAACTGAGGAGTCAATGCCCCATGAAGGGGCTCAAGACCCCATAGCCGGGGGGGCTCAGTGCCCCCATATTGGGGGAATTAGTGCCCCATAAATGGGGGGTCACTGCCCCATAAGTGGGGGTCTGCGCCCCATAACTCAGGAGTTGGTGTCCCGTAACTTGGGGGTCTGTACCCCATAACTGGGGCCCAGTGCCCCTTAACCCCATCAGTGGGGGTCACTGCCCCACAAGTAGGGGGGGTCTTTTCCCCATAAGTGGGGGTCTGTACCCCATAACTGGAGCTCAGCACCCTATAACCCCATCAATGGGGGTCACTGCCCCATAACTGGGCATCAGTGCCCCATAGCCCCAGAAGCGGGGACTCAATGCCCCATAGCCCCATAAGTAAGGGTCACTGCCCCATAAGTGGGGGTCACAGCCCCATAACTGGGCATCACTGCCCCATAAGTGGGGGTCACAGCCCCATAACTGGGCGTCAGTGCCCCATAGCCCCGTAAGTAGGGGTCACTGCCCCATAAGTGGGGGTCACAGCCCCATAACTGGGCATCAGTGCCCCATAGCCCCATAAGCAGGGACTCAATACCCCATAGCCCCATAAGTAGGGGTCACTGCCCCATAAGTGGGGGTCATTGCCCCATAGCCCCATAAGTAGGGGTCACTGCCCCATAAGTGGGGGTCACAGCCCCATAACTGGGCGTCAGTGCCCCATAGCCCCGTAAGTAGGGGTCACTGCCCCGTAAGTGGGGGTCACAGCCCCATAACTGGGCATCAGTGCCCCATAGCCCCATAAGCGGGGACTCAATACCCCATAGCCCCATAAGTAGGGGTCACTGCCCCATAAGTGGGGGTCACAGCCCCATAACTGGGCATCAGTGCCCCATAGCCCCATAAGCAGGGACTCAATACCCCATAGCCCCATAAGTAGGGGTCACTGCCCCATAAGTGGGGGTCATTGCCCCATAGCCCCATAAGTAGGGGTCACTGCCCCATAAGTGGGGGTCACAGCCCCATAACTGGGCATCAGTGCCCCATAGCCCCGTAAGTAGGGGTCACTGCCCCGTAAGTGGGGGTCACAGCCCCATAACTGGGCATCAGTGCCCCATAGCCCCATAAGCGGGGACTCAATACCCCATAGCCCCATAAGTAGGGGTCACTGCCCCATAAGTGGGGGTCACAGCCCCATAACTGGGCATCAGTGCCCCATAGCCCCATAAGCAGGGACTCAATACCCCATAGCCCCATAAGTAGGGGTCACTGCCCCAAAAGTGGGGGTCATTGCCCCATAGCCCCATAAGTAGGGGTCACTGCCCCATAAGTGGGGGTCACAGCCCCATAACTGCGCATCAGTGCCCCATAGCCCCGTAAGTAGGGGTCACTGCCCCTCCCCCCCCCAACCGAGCCACAAACCCGGAGAATTGGAAAAATCATTTAATGGGGGCTGGGGGGGTGGGGGAGGGGCGGGTCCCCCATTGACACAAAGGGGGGGGAAGGGGGGGGGGAGGGGCCCATTATCGCGATATGAAACGCCAGATGGGGGGGGGGGGAGGGGAGGGGGGAGGGGCTACGACGAGAAACCAGCACTTGGGGGGGGGGGGGGGGTGAGGGGGGGGGAAAGTGGGAGGGGGGGGGAAGGGGGGAACCGCCAGAAACGACCTCAAAGAGCCCCGAAAGTGGGGCCCGACCCCCCCCCAGTGGGTCCATGGGGGGGGGGGGAGGGGGGTGCTATGGGGCGCGCTATGGGGCGCGCTGTGGGGCGCTACCAGAAGTCGCGCCGGTGGTAGGCGTCGGGGTCGCAGTACTTGGTGACCACCACGCGGTTGGCGAACTTGCGGCCCGTGAGGCCCTGCATGGCCTTCTGGCAGTCAAAGACCGACGTGAACTCCACGAAGATCTGCAGGGGGGCAGAGGATGGGGGGCAGAGGCACTTGTTGGGGGGCAGAGTGCGGGGACCCCGTCCCCACAGCCCCAGTACACACGGGGGGGGGGGGTGGGTGCTGTCCCCATCCCAATGTCCCATCCCCACCTCCCTGCATCCCCATCCCCAATGGATACAGGAGTGTCCGGACCAGGTCCCCATCCCCAATGGATACAGGAGTGTCCGGACCAGGTCCCCATCCCCAATGGATACAGGAGTGTCCGGACCAGGTCCCCATCCCCAATGGATACAGGAGTGTCCGGACCAGGTCCCCATCCCCAATGGATACAGGAGTGTCCGGACCAGGTCCCCATCCCCAATGGATACAGGAGTGTCCGGACCAGGTCCCCATCCCCAATGGATACAGGAGTGTCTGGACCAGGTCCCCATCCCCAATGGATACAGGAGTGTCCGGACCAGGTCCCCATCCCCAATGGATACAGGAGTGTCCGGACCAGGTCCCCATCCCCACATCCCCAATGGATACAGGAGTGTCCGGACCAGGTCCCCATGCCCAATGGATACAGGAGTGTCCGGACCAGGTCCCCATCCCCAATGGATACACACACACATGGACCTTGCTCCAGCCTGGCACCTTGATGCCCATATCCCATCCCCATATCCCACACTCACCCCCATACCCCATATAGCAAACCCCAAACCCCATTCCTATCATTTACCCCATATCCCATACACCATATCCCACACCCCATCCCCATCATCCTATCCCCATATCTCATATCCCACACCCCATCATCCCATATTCCATACCCCATATCCTATCCCCATATCCCATCCCCATATCCCATACCCCATCGTCCCATCCCCATCCCATACCCCATACGTCATCATCCCTTATCCCATACCCAGTAACTATCCCCCATCCCCACACATCCCATACCCATATCCCATTCCCATCTCCCTTCCCCATACCCCATATCTCATACCCTGTATCCCATACCCCATTCCCACCCCCAAACCCATACCCCATACGCCATCATCCCATACCCTATATGCCATACCCCATATCCCATACCCCCTCCCCATCCCTGTATCCCACACCCATCTCCCTTCCCCATACCCCATATCTCGTACCCTATATCCTATACTCCATAAACCATCATCCCATGCTCTATATGCCATACCCAATATCCCATACCCCATCCCCATATCTCATATTCTATATCCCATACCCCATATCTCATATCCTATATCCCATACCCCATATCCCAAACCCCATCCCCATACCCCATATCTCATAATCTATATCCCCATACCACATATCTCATATCCCATATCCCATACCCAATATCCCATATCCCATACCCCATATCTCATATCCTATATCCCATACCCAATATCCCATATCCCATACCCCATATCTCATATCCTATATCCCATACCCAATATCCCATATCCCATACCACATATCTCATATCCTATATCCCATACCCCATCCCCATACCACATATCTCATACCTTACATGCTATACCCCATACCCTATATCTCATACCCCATCGCCATACCCCATATCTCATACTCAATATCCCATACCCCATATCCCATACCCCATATCCCATACCCCATATCCCACACCCCACACCCCATCTCTCATACCCCACACCCCATATCCCATACCCCACACCCCATCTCCCACACCCCATCCCCACACCCCACACCCCATCTCTCATACCCCACACCCCATATCCCATACCCCATCTCCCACACCCCACACCCCATCTCTCATACCCCACACCCCATACCCCACACCCCATATCCCATACCCCATATCCCATACCCCACACCCCATCTCTCATACCCCACACCCCATATCCCATACCCCACACCCCATCTCCCACACCCCATCCCCACACCCCACACCCCATCTCTCATACCCCACACCCCATATCCCATACCCCATCTCCCACACCCCACACCCCATCTCTCATACCCCACACCCCATACCCCATACCCCATATCCCATACCCCATATCCCACACCCCACACCCCATCTCTCATACCCCACACCCCATATCCCATACCCCACACCCCATCTCCCACACCCCATACCCCACACCCCATATCCCATACCCCATATCCCATACCCCATATCCCATACCCCATCTCCCACACCCCATCCCCACACCCCACACCCCTCCCCACGGCCCGGTACCCACCTTCCCGCAGCCGGGCACCTCGACGCCGTCCACGGGCCGCGGGATCTCGATGCTCTTCACCAGCCCGTACTTGCCGCACTCGTCGCGCACGTCCTCCACGATCTCCTCGTACTCCTCGTCGTCGAGCAGCTCCTCGGCCAGCACCATGTTCATGAGGCACAGCACCTCCGTGGGGTGCCCCCCGAGCTGCACCTGCGAGCTCAGCAGCCCGGGCACCTGCAGCGTCACCGGGGTCTGGTTTATGGTGCTCTGGGGGGGGGGGGCACCGTGAGCAACCTGGGGACCCCAGGCTCAGCGATGCACCCCCGAGCGCGGCAATGCCCCAGAGACACCGAGGGACCCCAGAGACACCAATGTACCCCATACACACCAATGCACCCCATACACTCCAATGTACCCCATACACACCAATGTACCCCATACACACCAATGCACCCCATACACATCAATGCACCCCATACACACCAATGCACCCCATACACACCAATGTACCCCATACACACCAATGCACCCCATACACACCAATGTACCCCATACACATCAATGCACCCCATACACACCAATGCACCCCATACACATCAATGCACCCCATACACACCAATGCACCCCATACACATCAATGCACCCCATACACACCAATGTACCCCATACACAGCAATGCACCCCATACACACCAATGTACCCCATACACACCAATGCACCCCATACACATCAATGCACCCCATACACACCAATGCACCCCATACACATCAATGCACCCCATACACACCAATGTACCCCATACACAGCAATGCACCCCATACACACCAATGCACCCCATACACACCAATGTACCCCATACACACCAATGCACCCCATACACACCAATGTACCCCATACACACCAATGTACCCCATACACATCAATGCACCCCATACACATCAATGCACCCCATACACATCAATGCACCCCATACACACCAATGTACCCCATACACACCAATGTACCCCATACACATCAATGCACCCCATACACATCAATGTACCCCCATAGACACCAATGTACCCCATACACACCAATGTACCCCATACACATCAATGCACCCCATACACATCAATGTACCCCATACACAGCAATGCACCCCATACACACCAATGTACCCCATACACATCAATGCACCCCATACACATCAATGCACCCCATACACACCAATGTACCCCCATACACACCAATGTACCCCATATACACCAATGTACCCCATACACACCAATGTACCCCATACACATCAATGCACCCCCATACACATCAATGCACCCCCATACACATCAATGCACCCCATACACATCAATGCACCCCATACACATCAATGCACCCCATACACACCAATGTACCCCATACACATCAATGCACCCCATATACACCAATGCAGCCCATATACACCAATGCACCCCATACACACCAATGTACCCCATACACATCAATGCACCCCCATACACATCAATGTACCCCATACACATCAATGTACCCCATACACATCAATGCACCCCATACACACCAATGTACCCCATACACATCAATGTACCCCATACACACCAATGTACCCCATACACACCAATGTACCCCATACACACCAATGCACCCCATACACATCAATGCACCCCATACACACCAATGTACCCCATACACACCAATGTACCCCATACACATCAATGTACCCCATACACACCAATGTACCCCATACACACCAATGTACCCCATACACATCAATGCACCCCATACACACCAATGTACCCCATACACACCAATGCACCCCATACACACCAATGTACCCCATACACACCAATGCACCCCATATACACCAATGCACCCCATACACATCAATGTACGCCATACACATCAATGCACCCCATACACACCAATGCACCCCATACACACCAATGTACCCCATAGACACCAATGTACCCCATACACATCAATGCACCCCATACACATCAATGTACCCCATACACACCAATGTATCCCATACACACCAATGTACCCCATACACACCAATGCACCCCATACACACCAATGTACCCCATACACACCAATGTACCCCATACACATCAATGTACCCCATACACATCAATGCACCCCATACACACCAATGCACCCCATACACACCAATGTACCCCATAGACACCAATGTACCCCATACACATCAATGCACCCCATACACATCAATGCACCCCATACACACCAATGTACCCCATAGACACCAATGTACCCCATACACATCAATGCACCCCATACACATCAATGCACCCCATACACATCAATGTACCCCATACACATCAATGCACCCCATACACACCAATGTACCCCATACACACCAATGTACCCCATACACACCAATGTACCCCATACACATCAATGCACCCCATACACACCAATGTACCCCATACACACCATTGTACCCCATACACATCAATGTACCCCATACACACCAATGCACCCCATACACACCAATGTACCCCATACACATCAATGTACCCCATACACACCAATGCACCCCATACACACCAATGTACCCCATACACACCAATGTACCCCATACACATCAATGCACCCCATACACATCAATGCACCCCATACACACCAATGCACCCCATACACATCAATGCACCCCATACACACCAATGTACCCCATACACATCAATGCACCCCATATACATCAATGTACCCCATACACATCAATGCACCCCATACACACCAATGTACCCCATACACACCAATGCACCCCATACACACCAATGTACCCCATACACACCAATGCACCCCATACACACCAATGCACCCCATACACACCAATGCACCCCATACACACCAATGTACCCCATACACACCAATGTACCCCATACACATCAATGCACCCCATACACATCAATGCACCCCATACACACCAATGTACCCCATACACATCAATGCACCCATACACATCAATGTACCCCCATACACAGCAATGTACCCCATACACACCAATGTACCCCATACACACCAATGTACCCCATACACATCAATGCACCCCATACACATCAATGTACCCCATACACAGCAATGCACCCCATACACACCAATGTACCCCATACACATCAATGCACCCCATACACATCAATGCACCCCATACACATCAATGTACCCCATACACATCAATGCACCCCATACACATCAATGTACCCCATACACATCAATGTACCCCCATACACAGCAATGTACCCCATACACACCAATGTACCCCATACACACCAATGTACCCCATACACACCAATGTACCCCATACACACCAATGTACCCCATACACATCAATGCACCCCATACACATCAATGTACCCCATACACATCAATGCACCCCATACACATCAATGCACCCCATACACACCAATGCACCCCATACACACCAATGTACCCCATACACAGCAATGCACCCCATACACAGCAATGCACCCCCATACACATCAATACACCCCATACACAGCAGTGAACCCCATACACACCAATGTACCCCATACACACCAATGTACCCCATAGACACCAATGCACCCCCATACACACCAATGCACCCCATACACACCAATGTACCCCCATACACACCAATGTACCCCATACACACCAATGCACCCCATACACATCAATGTACCCCATACACACCAATGTACCCCATACACATCAATGTACCCCATACACATCAATGCACCCCATACACATCAATGTACCCCATACACATCAATGTACCCCATACACACCAATGTACCCCATACACATCAATGCACCCCATACACATCAATGCACCCCATACACATCAATGTACCCCATACACAGCAATGCACCCGATACACACCAATGTACCCCATACACACCAATGCACCCCATACACATCAATGCACCCCCATACACACCAATGTACCCCATACACACCAATGCACCCCATACACACCAATGCACCCCCATACACATCAATGTACCCCATACACACCAATGTACCCCATACACATCAATGCACCCCATACACATCAATGTACCCCATACACATCAATGCACCCCATACACATCAATGCACCCCATACACATCAATGCACCCCATACACATCAATGTACCCCATACACATCAATGCACCCCATACACACCAATGTACCCCATACACACCAATGCACCCCATACACATCAATGCACCCCCATACACACCAATGTACCCCATACACACCAATGCACCCCATACACACCAATGCACCCCCATACACATCAATGTACCCCATACACACCAATGTACCCCATACACATCAATGTACCCCATACACATCAATACACCCCATATACACCAATGCACCCCATATACACCAATGTACCCCATACACACCAATGCACCCCATACACATCAATGTACCCCATACACACCAATGCACCCCATAGACACCAATGCACCCCATACACATCAATGTACCCCATACACACCAATGCACCCCATACACACCAATGCACCCCCATACACACCAATGTACCCCATACACACCAATGTACCCCATACACACCAATGCACCCCATATACACCAATGTACCCCATACACACCAATGTACCCCATACACACCAATGCACCCCATACACATCAATGCACCCCATACACAGCAGTGAACCCCATACACATCAATGTACCCCATACACAGCAATGCACCCCATACACATCAATGTACCCCATACACATCAATGTACCCCATACACACCAATGCACCCCATACACATCAATGTACCTCATACAAACCAATGTACCCCATACACATCAATGTACCCCATACACACCAATGCACCCCATACACATCAATGTACCTCATACAAACCAATGTACCCCATACACATCAATGTACCCCATACACATCAATGTACCCCCATACACACCAATGCACCCCCATACACATCAATGTACCCCATACACAGCAATGCACCCCTATACACATCAATGTACCCCATAGACACCAATGCACCCCCATACACATCAATGTACCCCATACACATCAATGCACCCCATACATACCAATGTACCCCATACACATCAATGTACCCCATACACATCAATGCACCCCATACACATCAATGCACCCCATACACACCAATGCACCCCCATACACACCAATGTACCCCATACACATCAATGCACCCCATACACACCAATGTACCCCATACACATCAATGTACCCCATACACACCAATGTACCCCATACACATCAATGCACCCCATACACACCAATGTACCCCATACACATCAATGTACCCCATACACACCAATGTACCCCATACACACCAATGTACCCCATACACATCAATGTACCCCATTCACATCAATGCACCCCCATACACACCAATGCTCCCCTATTAAATGGGACCCAAACCCAGTTAAATGGAACCCAATAGCACCTAAACCCTCTTAAATGGAACCCAAACCCCAGTAAGTGGAACCCCATAGAACCTAAACCCTATTAAACTGAACCCAAAACCTGTTAAAGGGTACCCAAACCCCATTAAATGGAACCCAATAGCACCTAAACCCTATTAAACTGAACCCAAACCCTGTTAAACGGAACCCAAACCCCATTAAATGGAACCCAAACCCTGTTAAATGGAACCCAATAGCACCTAAACCCTATTAAACTGAACCCAAACCCTGTTAAATGGAACCCAAACCCCATTAAATGGAACCCAAACCCTGTTAAATGGAACCCAAACCCTGTTAAATGGGACCCAAACTCTGTTAAATGGGACCCAAACCCCATTAAATGGAACCCAATAGCACCTAAACCCTATTAAACTGAACCCAAACCCTGTTAAACGGAACCCAAACCCCATTAAATGGAACCCAAACCCCGTTAAATGGAAACCAAACCCCATTAAATGGGTCCCAAACCCCATTAAATGGAACCCAATAGCACCTAAACCCTATTAAACTGAACCCAAACCCTGTTAAACGGAACCCAAACCCCATTAAATGGAACCCAAACCCTGTTAAATGGGACCCAAACCCCATTAAATGGAACCCAATAGCACCTAAACCCTATTAAACTGAACCCAAACCCTGTTAAACGGAACCCAAACCCCATTAAATGGAACCCAAACCCTGTTAAATGGAACCCAAACCCCATTAAATGGGTCCCAAACCCCATTAAATGGAACCCAATAGCACCCAAACCCTGTTAAATGGGACCCAAACCCCGTTAAATGGAACCCAATTGCACCTAAACCCCGTTAAATGGAACTCAAACCCCATTAAATGGAACCCAATAGCACCTAAACCCTATTAAATGGAACCCAAACCCTGTTAAATGGGCCCCAAACCCCATTAAATGGAACCCAATCCCCCCCCATCCATCTAATGTGTCCCAATGGCACCACTCCCCCCAGTAGTGCATTGGCAACGCTGCCGACCCCCATCCATAGGGATCTATGGACCAGGCCTCCCCCTTCCCACCAAACCCAGGGATAACCCCCTCCGGTGCCCCTAAATCCCCAATTCCAGCCCCAAAGCAGGACCCGGGTACCCCCAAACCCCATAGGACACCACCAAGGGGGCCCCATAGGACACAACCAAGGGGGTCCCCTAGGACACGACCCCCCCCATCCAACAGGACCCCAACCAAGGGACCCCCCCCCCCCCCAAAACACGACCCTCTTAGACCCCCAAAGTGCCCCCCCCCCATAACGGGGGGGTCCCCCCCTCTGTGCCCCCCACTCACCAGGGTGGCGTTCTTGGCCCCCACGCTGGCCCTTTGCACCAGCAGCTTCTTGTCCCCCAGCTGCATCCCATTGAGCCCCGCGATGGCCTGGGGGGGGGGGGACATTGGGGTGCCCAAGAGGGGGTTTGGGGGCTCTAATGGGGGTTTTGGGGTCCCCAATGGGGGTTTTGGGGACCCTATGGGCGGGTTTGGGGTCCCCATGGGGGGGTTTGGGGAATCTAATGGGTGTTTCGGGGTGCCCACGGGGGGTTTTGGGGGCTCTAATGGGGGTTTTGGGGTCTCAGGATGGGTTTGGGGGTCTCAGGTTGGGTTCTGGGGTGCCCAATGGCGGTTTCGGGGTGCCCAGGGGGGGTTTTGGGGCCCACAATGGGGGGTTTGGGGCCCCCATAGGGGGGTTTGGGGGCTCTGAAGGGTGTTCTGAGGTCCCCAATGTGGGTTTTGGGGTCCCCAATGGGTGTTCTGGGGTATTTCAGGGTGTTTGGGGGCTGTTTCGGGGTGTTTCGGGGAGCTTTGGGGCTGTCTCGGGGTGTTTTGGGGCTGTCTGGGGGTGTTTTGGGGTGTTTCGGGCTGTTTGGGGGTGTTTCGGGCTGTTTGGGGGCTGTTTCAGGGTGTTTCGGGGTGTTTCAGGGTGTTTCGGGGCTGTTTCGGGGTGTTTGGGGCTGTTTTGGGGTGGTTTGGGCTGTTTCAGGCTGTTTTGGGGTGTTTCGGGCTGTTTTGGGGCTGTCTCAGGGTGTTTTGGGGCTCTTTCGGGGTGTTTTGGGGCTCTTTCGGGGTGTTTTGGGGCTCTTTCGGGGTGTTTTGGGGCTCTTTCGGGGTGTTTTGGGGTGTTTCGGGCTGTTTTGGGGCTGTCTCGGGGTGTTTCGGGCTGTTTTGAGGCTGTTTCAGGGTGTTTCGGGGTGTTTTGGGCTGTTTCAGGGTGTTTTGGGGCTGTTTCGGGCTGTTTTGGGGTGTTTCGGGCTGTTTTGGGGCTGTTTCGGGCTGTTTTGGGGTGTTTCGGGCTGTTTTGGGGCTGTTTCGGGCTGTTTTGGGGCTGTTTCGGGCTGTTTTGAGGCTGTTTCAGGGTGTTTCGGGCTGTTTCGGGCTGTTTCGGGGTGTTTTGGGGCTGTCTCGGGGTGCTTTGGGGGTACCTGGTCGGTGACGTTGATGTCCACGTACTCGCAGAAGGCGTAGCCCTTGGAGAGCCCGGTGGCGCTGTCCTTCACCAGGTTAAAGGCTTTGAGGGGCCCGAAGGACGTCAGCAGCTCCTTCACCTGGGGGGGGGGGACACCCCAAAACCTTTGGGACCCCCCCTTGGAACCAGGGACCCCCCCGACGCACCCCAAGGGTCCCCATCCCCCCCCGAATCCCATGGGGATCCCAACGGGGGGTGGCATTTGGGGGGTGCCCACCCCCCCCCCCAGTTTTGGGGTGCTGGGGGGGTCCCCCCTTACCTGGTCATCGTTCAGGTAATTGGGGAGGCCCCCGATGAAGAGCTTGTGAGCGGAGTCGGGGACCACGGTGGAGACAACACCTGCACGGGGGGGACATGGGGGTGAGAATGGGGGGGACTGGGGCGTTCTGGGATGTGCCAAGGGCATTTGGGGGATGGGTTTGGGGGTTTCGGGGCGGGTTTGGGGGTTTCGGGGCTGGTTTGGGGGTTTCGGGGCTGGGGTTGGGGGTTTCGGGGCTGGTTTGGGGGTTTCGGGGCGGGTTTGGGGGTTTCGGGGCTGGTTTGGGGGTTTCGGGGCGGGTTTGGGGGTTTCGGGGCTGGGTTTGGGGGTTTCGGGGCGGGTTTGGGGGTTTCGGGGCTGGGGTTGGGGGTTTCGGGGCTGGGTTGGGGGTTTCGGGGCTGGGTTTGGGGGTTTCGGGGCTGGGGTTGGGGGTTTCGGGGCTGGGGTTGGGGGTTTCGGGGCTGGTTTGGGGGTGTCGGGGCTGGTTTGGGGGTGTCGGGGCTGGGGTTGGGGGTTTCGGGGCTGGGTTGGGGGTTTCGGGGCTGGGTTGGGGGTTTCGGGGTGGGTTTGGGGGTTTCGGGGCTGGGTTGGGGGTTTCGGGGCTGGGTTTGGGGGTTTCGGGGCTGGTTTGGGGGTTTCGGGGTGGGTTTGGGGGTTTCGGGGCTGGGTTGGGGGTTTCGGGGCGGGTTTGGGGGTTTCGGGGCTGGTTTGGGGGTTTCGGGGCTGGGTTTGGGGGTTTCGGGGCGGGTTTGGGGGTTTCGGGGCTGGGTTTGGGGGTTTCGGGGCTGGGTTTGGGGTTTCGGGGCTGGTTTGGGGGTTTCGGGCTGGGTTTGGGGGTTTCGGGGCTGGGGTTGGGGGTTTCGGGGCTGGGGTTGGGGGTTTCGGGGCTGGGTTTGGGGGTTTCGGGGCTGGGGTTGGGGGTTTCGGGGCTGGGTTTGGGGGTTTCGGGGCTGGGTTTGGGGGTTTCGGGGCTGGGGTTGGGGGTTTCGGGGCTGGGTTTGGGGGTTTCGGGGCTGGGTTTGGGGGTTTCGGGGCTGGGGTTGGGGGTTTCGGGGCTGGGTTTGGGGGTTTCGGGGCTGGGGTTGGGGGTTTCGGGGCTGGGTTTGGGGGTTTCGGGGCGGGTTTGGGGGTTTCGGGGCGGGGTTGGGGGTTTCGGGGCTGGGGTTGGGGGTTTTGGGGCGGGGTTGGGGGTTTAGGGGCTGGGTTTGGGGGTTTCGGGGTGGGTTTGGGGGTTTCGGGGTGGGTTTGGGGGTTTCGGGGTGGGTTTGGGGGTTTCGGGGCTGGTTTGGGGGTTTCGGGGCGGGTTTGGGGGTTTCGGGGCGGGTTTGGGGGTTTCGGGGCTGGTTTGGGGGTTTCGGGGCTGGGTTTGGGGGTTTCAGGGCTGGGTTTGGGGGTTTCGGGGCGGGTTTGGGGGTTTCGGGGCTGGTTTGGGGGTTTCGGGGCTGGTTTGGGGGTTTCGGGGCTGGGTTTGGGGGTTTCGGGGCTGGGTTTGGGGGTTTCGGGGCTGGGGTTGGGGGTTTCGGGGCGGGTTTGGGGGTTTCGGGGCTGGTTTGGGGGTTTCGGGGCTGGTTTGGGGGTTTCGGGGCTGGGTTTGGGGGTTTCGGGGCTGGGGTTGGGGGTTTCGGGGCTGGGGTTGGGGGTTTCGGGGCTGGGGTTGGGGGTTTCGGGGCTGGGGTTGGGGGTTTCGGGGCTGGGTTTGGGGGTTTCGGGGCGGGTTTGGGGGTTTCGGGGCTGGTTTGGGGGTTTCGGGGCTGGGGTTGGGGGTTTCGGGGCTGGGTTTGGGTGGTTTTGGGGTGATTCAGGAGCGTTTCAGGGCATTTTGGAGTGGTTTCGGCTGTTCCAGAGGTGTTTTGGGGAGTTTTCGGGGCATTTCAGGCTGGTTTTGGATGTTTTCGGGTGTTTCAGGGGCATTTTAGGGTGTTTTGCGGTGTTTCAGGCAGGTTTTTGGTGTTCCAGAATGTTTTCAAAGTGTTCCAGGGGTGGTTTTGGGTGTTTCAGGGGCGTTTCGGGGAGATTTTGGGGAGTTTTGGGGCATTTCAGGGTGGTCTTGTGGTGGTTTCGGGTGTTTCAGGAGCATTTTGGGGTGTTTTCAGGGCGGCTTTGGGGCATTTCAGGGGCATTTTGGGGCGTTTCAGGAGCATTTTGGGGCATTTTGGGGTCTTTTCGTGGCATTTTAGGGTGTTTTGGGGTGCTTCATGGGCATTTTTGGCTGTTTTGGGGTGGTTTTGGGGCGTTTTGGGGTGTTTTGGGGTGATTTGGGGTGTTTTCGGGGCGTTTTGGGGCTTTTCAGGGGCATTTTGGGGCGTTTTGGGGTGTTTTCAGGGCGTTTTGGGGTGTTTTCGGGTGGTTTTGGGGCGTTTCAGGGGCATTTTGGGCTGTTTTGGGGTGGTTTTGGGGCGTTTTGGGGCGCTTCAGGGGCATTTTGGGCTGTTTTGGGGTGGTTTTGGGGCGTTTTGGGGGGTTTTGGTGCGTTTCAGGGGCATTTTGGGGTGTTTTGGGGTGTTTCGGGGGCGTTTTGGGGTGGTTTTGGGGTGTTTCGGGGCGGTTTTGGGGCGTTTCAGGGGCATTTTGGGGTGTTTTCGGGGTGTTTCGGGACGGTTTAGCCCCCCTCACCGGGCACGTAGACCGAGGGGTTCTCGGACATCCCGGGCAGCGGTTGGTAATCGTGGGGCCGCCGGATCTTCAGGGACTGCCCTTGGAAAATGATCCCATCGAAGGCCATGGCCTGCGTGGTCTCATCCACGGAGCGGAACTGCGGGGGGGGGGGGGGGGGGGGGAGGAATGAGCCACAAAGCAGGGGGGGGTCGCCAAGATCAGGACCCCCCCAAAGGCACCCAACGGGGGGGGGGATGGAGCCGGGGGTACCTCGAGGAAGGCGAAGTTCTTGTCCTGGTTGATCTGCACGGCCAGGACGGGATTCCCGGGGGCCTGCGTCAGCCCCCCCCAGGCGCATCTGAGCGTTGAAGAAGTCCATCATGGCCTCCTGCGGGACAGAGGGGCATGGGCGCCGGGAAGGGAAACCTCCATTTCCCCCCCAAAACCCCCATTTCCCCCCCAAAACCCCCATTTCCCACCCCAAAACCCCCATTTCCCACCCCAAAACCCCCATTTCCACCCCAAAACCCCCATTTCCCACCCCAAAACCCCCATTTCCCCCCCAAAACCCCCATTTCCCCCCCAAAACCCCCATTTCCCACCCCAAAACCCCCATTCCCACCCAAAACCCCCATTCCACCCCAAACCCCCATTTCCCACCCCAAAACCCCCATTTCCACCCCAAAACCCCCATTTCCACCCCAAAACCCCCATTTCCCCACCCAAAACCCCCATTTCCCACCCCCAAACCCCATTTCCCCCCCCAAAACCCCCATTTCCCTCCCCAAAACCCCCATTCATTTCCCCCCCAAACCCCATTTCCTCCCCAAAACCCCATTCCCCCCCCAAAACCCCCATTCCCCCCCAAAACCCCCATTTCCCCCCAAAACCCCATTCCCCCCCAAAACCCCCATTCCCCCCAAAACCCCATTTCCACCCCCAAAACCCCATTCCCCCCCAAAACCCCCATTTCCCACCCCAAAACCCCCATTTCCCCCCAAAACCCCATTTCCCCCCCAAAACCCCCATTTCCCCCCCAAAACCCCCATTCCCCCCCAAAACCCCATTTCCCACCCCCAAAACCCCCATTTCCCCCCCAAAACCCCCATTTCCCCCCCAAAACCCCCATTTCCCCCCCCAAACCCCATTCCCCCCAAACCCCCATTTCCCACCCCCAAAACCCCCATTTCCCTCCCCAAACCCCCATTTCCACCCCAAAACCCCCATTTCCCACCCCAAAACCCCCATTTCCACCCCCAAAACCCCCATTCCCCTCCCAAAACCCCCATTTCCCCCCCCAAAACCCCCATTTCCCCCC